>NC_134827.1:42115054-42163852 GCF_004210375.1 Tachypleus tridentatus | reverse complement strand
TATATACTGTCATAATTTATATTTCATTTTTAATTATATACTGAATTTTAGGATTTTGATTTTTTGAATAAAAATTTTAAATATTTTGCTACTAAGAAGAGAATTAATTTTATTTAAACATAATAAAATGGTGACAATGGTATTACTCTTTCTTATTCTAAGTAACTCCTTCTATATTTGAAATATGCTTAATATAAATTAATTTAGTACATAAAGACAACATTTATTTTTTGTTTTAAACTTTTGTTGAAAATAAACATTTTCATTCTGAAATATATAAAATAAAAATAAAGTTTTCTTCAGGTATTACACTTAATTCATCACAATATTAAATATAAATGTGAAGCCTATTTGATTTACCAATTGTCACCGAGTTATAGAAAATCCTATATGAATATAGCTTCTCTTTAGTTAGTAAAATACAAATCAAAATACTACATATTAGTTCATCATTTAATTAAAATTGTTAGAAAAGTGTAATTTTACTGATTCCTCCTTTTTGTATATTCTGGTTTGTAATCATTTTATTGTTCACTTTTGGATTGTATATTTTTTCTACATTGTTTATGTTCTCTCACTTGTTTTCATTTAACACTAAGGATCAAACTTATCAGCAATGCATTTATGGAAAATACATTCTTTATGCACAGATAAATTAATAATAGTAACATGAAATGAATGTTCTTATTTTATGAAATTTACGTGCAAGAATGGTCATAGAACATTGAATAATAATAACAAAGAATGTGGTAATTAAATTATGATAAAAAAAGAGTTGTGCATCACTCTGATTTTGTAAGTCCTGTTTATAACTGTTTGAAATGTGCTGTAACAGATATCATGGATTAATGTTATAACAGGATCATTTCCACACATTCTTGGAAGGTCAGTGACATTGAGTCAGTTATTGTTGTAAGAAAGGGGTTTGGTAGAAATACAAATTTTACTAATTGTAATCATAGTAAGGGTAGATATACTATGTAATCATAGTAAGGGTAGATATTAAAGACAGCTTAACTTCTGTACCAACAGATGCTTTGAAATATTAATAGTAAAATATTTATTTCATCCTCAAAATTTAAACCAGACAGAGTGATACTTCTAGAACTTAAGAACATTTATGTGATGAACAGTTCATATTGTTTCTGTAATTAGTGTATATATTTTGAAGACAATCATAAAACCTGTTGGTTTAATTGATTCTCAGGTTTTAAGGCAAAACTGAAATTCAGAGTTATCAATCAAGTTAAAATCTAATTTTAATAAAACAACTTCTGTGTCATATTCTTATTGGAAAGTTCAAAGTTGAGCCATAGCACTGCCAATGGTGAGCTAGTTTGTGTTAATAATCTTTGTTTGTGTAATATTATACAACAAGTTTTATAGTTGTTGAAATAACTTTTCATGTAATCAGTTTAAGTACAAGGTATTTATAATTTTGTTCATAAACTCGTGGGTCATCAGAAAGAAAAATTGTTGTTTAGAATGCTCTTTTACCAGGTTAATAATGACTACATCATGTTGTTGTTCCTTCCAAATTAAAAGTTGATAAGTTAAAAAAAATTCAAGCATAAATTACAAGTAGTCAAATTATAATCTTAACTGTGTGTGTTTATGGATTTTGACATTTGGGTCAGTTTTGAGTTGTTTAGATTAAAATAATATTGAAACATCCAATACTTTAGTACCAAATAAACAAATTTTGCTGTTACTGATTTGTATAATTTGTTATTAATTTTTTTAAAATTTGGATATACTTTTTACTACAGACTATGGTGTGTGCAAATCAGATTCTAAGATCAAAACAGGCTGTATATGCATTCTTTGACATTGGCAAGGAAACCTCAAGTATAATGTAAGAATTCTTTTTTATAGTAGTATTAAGATTAGTGTTGATATGCAAGGTAGATTTTAATGACTATACACAGGTATTTTATTGCAAATTCAATGTAGCTATAAGATGTTGCTTGTAATATTACATCTCAGATTTTAGAGAAGTATTGTTACTGTAAGTAATTACTCACAACAACTCGTTCCATAACTCAATGAACCTGTTAGAAAAATGAAATTACCTTAAATGTAATTCATTTGGTTCATTCCAAGACCTAATCTGTTGTCCTTTTAAGTTATCATCAGAGTATAACTTAACAAAATAAGATGAAAGATCTTACCCTGCCCCTGTAAAGTAATCCTTCCATCCCTGGAATAATCCTAGTTGAACACATTTCATTAAGTCAGTATCTTGGATAACAAGACCAAAATTGTTCATAGCATTCCAAGTGAGACTTAACATAAGGAAGTATCTCTTTAAATCGTTTAATTGTGATGTTTTAAAATACATCATAAATTATATTAGCTATATTTATAGCAACAAAGAAGTACTTTTTTGAATGGCTTGTGTGAATTGTTTTCTACCATATAAAGACCTTTTTCTTTATTCATGCTTTGAGCTAGTTTTTATCTTTATTGAATGTGTGATCTAACTTAAGTCAAATGAATTATCTTGTACTTACTGTATTTAAATGTCATTTACCAAACATTTGTTCAACTTACCAATTTACTTAGTTCATTCTGTAGTACCTCAGAATCTTCAATACAGCTAGATGTACCCAAAGATTAATTTCACCAACAAATTAAGATAAATTGCTAATTATACACTTAAAAGATAACTCAAGCATTAATCCCTGAAGTACTTCTAGAAACTAAAACAGCACCAGTTGGTATAGAAAATCTTAACCACTCCAATAAATCTTTCTCTCTGTTACATTCTATATGATTCCATTAAATATGTGTAAAATTAAAATCTTCCATGATTATTGAATCAGTTTTCTTATCAGTAACAATTTTGATTTCATCATATAATATACCATATATATTCAACATCGTGACCAATGTTTTATATTTTCAATCCTAACAGGTACAGTTCATGTCAGAAAAACACATTCATTCCTTTTAGTAATTGTTCCTATTACAACATCACATCCTAATGCAGCTGGCTGCTTCTATACTGCCTCTCAATATGGCACTTGGATGTTAAGAGTTAAGATGTGTCCGGCTTTTTTGGTTTTTTTATTGCTTGCATGAAACTTTTCAACATCAATTGTTATTTGATACTGAATGATAAGAGTTATCAGTTTAGGCAGGGAACTGTGAAGCCACACATGGGTATGTGGCTGCTCATTCCAATGTATTGTTGTTAGGCCCAGTAAATCATTAACTTATTCGTTTTTCAAATAGATCTGTTTGTTGTAGGTCTATTATTAGTGGTTTTGAGTAGACATTTTCAGTGTGTTCACTCACTGATGATATACATACATATATATCATAAAAATATAATAATTTTTTTTCTACATTGTATCAAATAAATCAATCTGTATCATGAACCTGTGTTTAGACCTAATATATGTCTGATGTCTTGTAAAAGGAACTCAATAGGCCTTTTCTTAAAATAGTCTTTGTCTGATTATTTTGGTACAGTTTGATAAAACACACTGATATCACTGTAGCAATCACCCCTTGTCAGCAGCTAGTTCAACCTTATCTTGAGAAAATGCAATCAGACAAGCCCATGACTCTTCTTCTGGGTGGTGATGTCCAAACCATGATGAAAACTGTGCTCATGTATCTTAAGATGGCTGGTTCAGGTGTTAAAACTTTTATTAAAATAAAGTAGAGAACAACGTTTAAACCTTCTTAGGTCATGTTAATAAATGTTTTAATATCCACAGCAGCTGCCTTGAGATACATTTTACTTCAAGTAGGTTTCTTGTCATCACAAAAAACTGCTCAATCTTGTTGTGAAACCAGATATATAGAAAACATTGAATGCAAAGCTCAAATTGGATTGATATAAATTGCAGGAAGATGATCTCTTGGCTTATAATAAAATCGACATTAGGTTTTCTTCAACAAGGCTTCTTTCTTAATTAGAATTAAGTGACAAGCACAAAAATGGTGTTCAGAATACAGTATAGAACAGAATTACTAGCAATGGCCAAGACGTTGTTGAAAAAGTGCTAATTATAATAAGCTGTAGTAAGAGACAATATCTGCTTTTTCCCAGCCAGTCCTGCTGTTATAAAGTGTTACATTTCTTAAAGGAAACTGAATAGGATTCTCAACTCCTTTGTTGAGTTAGTTAAAATAAACACTGATGAAATCACAAAACAGTTTACTCAGTTTCTTCACAATGAGTTCATGGCTAATTTCAGTACATTTAGTGATTTCAACTTAGAGAATAAAAGAGCAGATGCACTTTTGGAAAAGCACTTTATAAAGTATCCAAATTTGTAGAGTGTGATGGAAGATTCTTTCTGTCTTGTCACATGGACAAACTAGTGTGGAGACGGGAATCCAAGTAAACTCCAAGGTGAGAATGTCCTAAGCAAAAGGATACACACGACACAAAAACTAGTTTATGATCTAATAAGCATACTGGAAGTGTGCTGTAAGTCTAGATCATTCTACAAATTATTATATTTGTGAAAGGGGTAAGAAAAGCATTTGGAAACAGAAAAGTTACAATTTAAACAAAAGTAAAATTGGTAGAAAAGTGAGAAAACCTAGATTAACTGAAAAAGAGAAAAACGATTGTGCTTTGACATACAAACCCTAGAAGTCTCAAGTGATGGAAAATGTGAAACCTGCAGCAGTAGAGATGAAACTGAATCTATTCTGAAAGGTCATTAAGAGAAAAACCATGATTGGATCAAGTCAAAGAAGAAATGGAAATGTGACACAGACTGGGACATTGATCTTTTTGTGCATAGAACATTTATGTCAGTGAAAAGTATTCCAAACATTTGTGAAATTGAAAACATGGCCTGGACAGTTGATGTTTTATTGATACATATAATATATATTTTATTAAATCATTAGAAATATACCAAAATAGTTTTTGAATACTGTCTTTATTTATTTTGCAAATTAAGCTCTTGACATAAATACTGTGTACCCATTTGTCAATTTAAAGCACAATTATAATCATATTGTTAAAATGGTAGCCTTCATGACAGTGTGAATTCTGCTTTCCTGGCCCTTGAAACCCAAAAGAAAGTCTTTATAAAGTTCTGGAATTTGTTCTGCCAAGTTTTATCCATTGACTTTAACTCATCATTCTTTATCCTCTGTTGTTTCCTGTTTCCATTCCTGTCCCTCCTCCTCTTTCTCCAACGACTATTTGTCTAAGGCAATGTCAAACCTTTTAGGCAAAGTTACTGTCAAAAGGATTTATCACCCTCTCCCAAGATTTTATTTTCATCTGTTTCTCATATCCCATAGCACTGGGGGATTTGGTCATCATTCTGTCCCATCTCTGTCAGTTTCTAAACCTTCCTCAGTTTATAGTGATGAGTTTTCTCACTTCTCAATGTTCTTTTTGTTTGAAACTTTGGATGACTGAGATTGATGTTTCTTCATATTCCCATTTTGCAACATCCATAATTTGTTGTTAGTTGAGTTGATAAGTTCTCAGTTCTTCTTTTGGCCTAATACTGGTCTCATACATTTTACTTTTTGTCACTGTTTGATATACAAGACTTTAGCTTAACAGTTATTAATTACTTTATTTAGTGACGTAACATTTAATGAATATTTAGTTTTCATAACAATAGTGTTAAAAGTTAATTATTTTAAAAGTAATAGTTATATCATATTTCTTTGCTTACATAGGTAAGAGTTGTATGTTATGTGTATAGTTCAATTGCTGTAGTGTTTTTGATGTAATCTTTCTTGAAACTTCAAAGGTTATCGTGTTATGTGAATACTTTTATGTTATAGCATCTTGTTTGTTAAACATTGGAGGTCTCAGTTGGACAATGTATATCTAAGTGTGTATGAATTAGTGAAATTAAATAATTATATCCAAATGAAGCACAAAAGTAAACAAACAAAATCATGAGGAAGGACTGCATTGAAAACAGCAAATCCCAACCTCTGATTAATTATATTATAACCATAAATTTTGAGACATAAATAAAACACATTAAAATTAAACAAAATATGCTACATATTTTTAAAAAAGATCTTTGGGTACAAGTTACAACATGGGATTATAAAATTTATCCTAGGTTTTGTAGGTGACTGCTGAAGTAGGACCTACATAGCGGTAGGAATACACATCAATCAGTGTTAACTATTCACTAGTCTCATATAAGATTAGAAAATAGGAGAGCGAGATGTGGATGCAAAACACTTACTTATAGACATTATAAAATAAAATAGGAGAGCAAGATGTGGATGCAAAACACTTACTTATACACATTATAAAATAAAATAGGAGAGCGAGATGTGGATGCAAAACACTTACTTATACACATTATAAAATAAAATAGGAGAGCGAGATGTGGATGCAAAACACTTACTTATAGACATTATAAAATAAAATAGGAGAGCGAGATGTGGATGCAAAACACTTATAGACATTATAAAATAAAATAGGAGAGCAAGATGTGGATGCAAAACACTTATACACATTATAAAATAAAATAGGAGAGCGAGATGTGGATGCAAAACACTTACTTATAGACATTATAAAATAAAATAGGAGAGCAAGATGTGGATGCAAAACACTTACTTATACACATTATAAAATATCAATTAAAAGTTAATGATGTTTTGAGTTTTGAAAAAGAGAAACAGGAAGTAAAACCTTCATATTTGATAATTAATTTTAGACATAAAGTATCCAATGATTTGCAGATTTCTAACATCAAGCTATAAACAATATTTTTTATTGTAAAAATGTAAAGCCTACTGTCAGTTATAAGTAAGAAGTCCTGATTGGTCCATTACTATATAATTGTAAAGGTTTTTAACTAATTTAAATGTAGATGATTTTAATAATATACCTTGTGAATGTGAAAATAGTTTATTTATTGATACTTTTCATAAACATATTATTATTGGTAATTTAATATTATAAAAGATAAAATATTATGTGATATACTCAAAAAAGGAACTAAATACAGAATAGCAACAAAATGTGATAAGAATAATATTCTAAAATATCTTGAAATAATAATGATGAATATATTTTAAAACTTAATTATATTACAGCTAGGTGGTTTTTAGAATGGAAATTATATATACTTAAAAAAATAAAAATAAAATTATCCCACAAATTTAAAAGAATATCATATAGAGTTATCATTTAATCAACCAAAAAACATTAAAGAACTACAAGAACAATGTTGTAGTTCTTATTGATAAAGCTAACTGTAACATTGGTATAATTTGTAAAACATTCTGTACAGTAACTATGACAAAAGAAATTAATAATAAACAAACTTTAAACTTGTTAACTAACCCAAAAATACAGTGATTAATAATTTCATTAAAGCTTATCATGAACTTTCTTCTAAACATAATTCGTATGAAGATTTGCCATTTCTTTATGCTATTCCAAAATTATATAAATCTTCAATTAAATTTAGATTTACTTCCAGTTCAATAAAAAACAATTATCAAACAACTGGCTATATTATTAAATAAATTACTTAATATTTTACTTGATAAAATAGAAAATGTAAGTATTAACAATAAAAGACATACATTTTGGATAATAAAAAATAACCAACCTATTTTAGAATGCCTAAGAAAGTGTTGGCACTGAAATATAACGTCTTTATTATGGATACCCCCACTTGTGAAAAAATTGAAAAGAAACATTGCTGTACAATCAACATTCCAATCAGGTTCTGTACCTCATTTTCTAATTATGCATTCCTTATCCAAGAAATCCTTAAGGCAGATGTCCCCCTTTTTTATTCAAAATGGATTAGGGGGGGGGGGTTCTGGTTCCTTTAAGTCAGTAAAGAAGTTGCTTTCTGCAGACATTTTGATGGAAATTCAGGTTGAACTTGCATTCACATCTGATGCTCAGAGGTGATGAGGACAATCATGAAGGTGGAGGTGAGTCCACTGTATGTTCTTCTTTGGTTGTCTGGGTTGATTTGTGACTTCTTGCAGTTTTAGTTTGTGTCTCCTGAGCATTTGTGATCTGGTTGTCTGTTTCAACTAAAACATTGGATAGTTGTAACTTGCATGGTGTGAGTTTGGCATGTGGTTGTAACCCATGAGGTTAAACTTGGGGTCTGACAGGATCTGTTACATTTCTTCTTCAGATTAGGTCATTGTTGGAGGTTGAAGTTGTCATCAGTCTAAGTGTCATTGTCTTTCATCCTGGTGTTGAGTTTTGGGATGTTGCTGGCAGTGGAGGTTAGCAGAGTTGCATGAGTGAGTTTGCATGCTTTTCCTGGCTAGTTGGTTGAGTGGAAAATCGGTGATTGGCTGTGGGAAGTCATCAGTTGATCGTCTATGTTGTGATTGTCTGGAGGGTTTAGATATCTGTGGTTTGATGAAACAATGACAAGTTCATTTGGCACTGAAGTGGAATATGTGATACTAACACCCATTGCATAAAATGTAGTCAGCACTGTGCTTAGAGGTTGTAACTATCTTGATGAAATTAGTGGCTTGATTGGTATGCTAGGAAAAAATCTGGTGAATGGCGTATATTTTGGTCTTGGATTGGTTTTCTACAGCATGTGTGATTTCTGGTGGGTGAATGGATGTGTCAACGCCTCTGAGAAAAACAGAATAGATTGATAGAGCTCTTCATGGGCAAACAACTGACATTGATTTCAGTGTTTCAGGGTTTACATAAATAGGATAGATCATCTGGTGTAGAGGACTGGAGGAGAATTCCACTTTGACAAAGGATTTGGGTCCTGGAAGAGTATGGTTGCATCAGGCATGGCCTGAGCAATAAAAGTGGTAATTTGTAGCAGCATATATTGCGACAGTGGTTCATTGACAATTACCAGCGAGGCCATTGAGGTAACTAGCAAAGTTGGTCTTGGCAGTGAAAACAGCATAATAGCAGAGGGAGTTTAGCACGTCTTGCTGGCTTGGTGACTGACTACAAAAAGACAATGTTTAGAGATACTAGACTACTCCTTTTATTATGGACTCTCTTTGAAGGTGAGATATTTTTGGTGAGTCATATTTAATCAGATTTCTCTTTTCTATGCCATGTTAAATTGCCTTCTAGAATTCATTGTGCAGACTGGTATTTGGACCTCTATCAATTCCTTTAGCCCTCTTAACCATTTCTACTAGATTATTTATAGTGGTAAGAGTATTTATTTCTACTGTTCAAGGTCACTTACCTTGCTTTCACAGGGTCCCACTCTGTGGTGAGTGTTTCCTAGACTGCTGTTCTTATATCAAACAAATTCTTCACTATCAGCCATTATTTCAATTTATACATGTTGCAAAAGGTTCTGTAAAAATGAAGTGTTTCATGAGACCACACTGGAGCTCACCAGGTGGTATTACCATTCTATGCTGGACTCCCACTCAGGAACTATCATAACTGAAGATAAAGTGGATCCTGCATGTCCTTGATGGTTATTAGGTAGAATAATTTTGGTTTGGTTTTAAAAATTTAGGGAACTTGATTTATCTGTTGCATAAATTCCAGAGCTCTGTTCCTCAGTACTTCCCAATGTCCATTACCTCACAGATTCTACTACTGTAGCTAAGGAGTTCTTACCACATGTAGTTTCCAGTCACTAGGATGGTGGACAGAGACTTTTCCTCCATAGCCTTAGATTTAATTCCTCCACTATCAAAGAAAAGGTCAAAGTTGGGGTTCTCCTATCTGGGTCCCTGGATTTTTTTTTTTCTTCTCTCTCTCTCAGATGTTGATGGGAGCAGCATCAGATCGTGCAGGTTCCTATTTGTAATATCAGCTTACATTTAATGCTTGTCTAATTAGATGAGGTGTGCATAGCCCTTTCTTTTGATCAGTATTGGTTCAGTACATTGTTCATGAAAGACTGCCATCTATCTCTGTAATTCGAACATGGAATAGTCCCATCCTGAGTTTTTAGTTGAGCAAAGTTGTTCTATGCTTTCCCCATAATTCTTGGCAAGAGTAATGGTCCTTGCCCACTTGTTTAGTGAGTGAGGATGAATGTTCATAATTCCAGACCAGATGATTTGTGTTCCTTTGAGTATAGCATACATAGTCCTATCATTCAGAGGCTAGGGTGTTGACTTTCAGCTTTCATCAGGTGGAGGAGATTTCTTTGTTTTCATGTTGCTTACTTTCTTGTAATTCTGTTGGTTGGGAACACACCGCTCTATTTCTACAGGTTTAAATTCAATATGTATGTAATGTTGCCTTAGCCACCAATATGGGATGTAAGGACCAAGAGCCCTTAATTTCATTCCCAATTAGTGGAACCTTGGCTGTCTGGTTGGGGCTGGCCTGTAGTGACTCCATCCTTGATACAGGAACTAAGTTCAAGGTGTTGAACACATGTTCTGGATGTAGTGCAGTCCTTCTACTTGGCTACTAATTTTATCATGGTATGCCCATGATCTATGCAGATGCTTTTTGTATGGATAATGCCCTCACTGGCCCTTTCATCATCTTATTGTGGGATTGTAGCTAGAAGTGTCAGCAGAAGTAAATGTATTTTGGAAGTCAACATTTTCCAACATTGAAAATGTACTTACTGTGCTGATCCCCTCCTCCCCTCTACATGTGCACACGACAGCTGGTTTTAGAGACTGTGATGGAGTCACTCTTGAAAAAGTGATAAAATTATCTGAATAAGATCCTTTTGTACAGTACTTGGATAGAGGGAACATTGACATAGGTGTAGAGTATCACAAAATAAATATTAGCGAGGTTAGTTGAAAGTGATATAAAAGACTGGAGCAAGTGAGAAAAAATTAGACCAGTGCTTAGATGGACAAAGGAAGAAACCCTGGCAGATGAGTAATAGTTATAAGTATCAGTGGAGGTAAGTATTATTGGAAGTATACTTTCAATTTATGGAATGTTAAGTAGTAACTGTATGAACTTATAATTTATTATTACTGCCTCAAAATAATAGTAAGTTTAGCATACAGTCTAGTATTAAGCCTAACTTTAGGCTTAAGTCTGCCTAAAAAATTCCCATTCCTAACTATTATAATTAAAATACACTAACTTGTGAAAAATTAAGACCAGGACAATACATTTCCAGAAATATGTTAAAGTCTATAATTAAGAGTATCTTTATTTTCTTTGTCTCAGAACTTGCAAATTTAGCTCTTTTAACCTACTCAGCTCCCTAAATGTTCATTTTAGAAAGAGCATTCCCACAATACTCTGTTTTACTGCCACTTGTTACTGAAATTCTCCTCATTGGAGGCTTTACCATATGAAATCAACAGTGTCTAGCTACATGCAGATTATCTTGAACTCAGTGAAGTGAATGCTATTCACATTTACTAACATTTGTTCAAACTGTATAATAGAAAGACCAGTAATCCAAATTTCATAATTATTTCTTTTTCTGGTGACACAAACCTGCTAACATTCATATCTTCAAGGATTTTGATTTTTTATTATAATCTTTGTTTGGAACTGATTTCAATATAATTACAAGTACAAATATATGTGTTTTCAGATTACCTAAAGAATTGATCATAATCATAAAATTTATAAATTTCATATAATCTAAACTTCATAAATCAGGCTGCTACATTTTGAAGTTATTTTTAAAATGTTAAGATCTGCATAATAAGTTACTGAAATTGAAGAGTATATGTTTGTTTATTTAAAAACTTTGCAGTGGAATGAAAGTGCTGTTTATTTTGTTATTATATTTCATACTTCAGTAGAGTTAGAAGTGTGATTGTTAGGTTCTGGATATTTGAGACAAATAAATATAAAACATATTTTATGAATAACAGTGCTATAAAACCTCAAAACATTTAAGTGAAATAATGAGTATTTCTTGTTAACTTATATTCAAGACAAGTTCAGTAATTGTTTTAGTTAATAACATGTTAATGCTTTTGATATTCATTATTCTAAATAAATATATTAGGCCTAGTTACTTTAAATGTCTTAAATTTACTATACATTATACAGGGTGTTTGGAAAGTCATTGTGCAGTTTTGAAAGCAGCGATAACAGCATTCATTCAGTCTATTTCAAGCCAGCAACTGATAGGGGTGTTTAGAAACAAATTAAGAAGGATCCAAGCCTGTATTGATGCCAAGAGGTTCACTTTCAACATTGTTTATCATTGTCATTCATATTTACCCTGTATTCTATATTAAAACATGTCTGTTAATAAATATATAAGTGCACAGTGACTTTCTGAACACCCTATAGTAAATAGGATATGAAAGGTATTTTATGTATGTATGTTTACTAGAAATGCACATATCTTTCATTTAATGAGGTAATTTCTTTTTCTAAATTTTTCTAATTAGGCTGCATTTGGGGAAGATGTTGTTCAACACTGGTGGTGAGTTGGATTTTGCTAATTTATAAAATCAATATTTGTTGATGGAAAAAAATCTTTATAAAGTTTAATGTTTTTTGTGTTTTTCATTCGTTAGTGTTTACAGTAAATAAAGTACAGTTCTGTCCACACAAGTGTTTTGCATATTCTCCATTACAAACTGAATATAGAATGACATATTTCTCTGACAGTATTTCATAACCATACCTTTAAATATACTACAAATATATTAATATATGATAAAGTTAATTTTCATAAGTTATTTAGAGAAGTTATGAAAATTGTGGAAAAAGAAAATGTGATTTTATTTTGTCTTGATGTACCTTAATGAAATTGTTTTGAATTTTTTACAATTTTCTGAATAAATTCTGGTTTTCCTTTAGTGTGATGCTAAACAACAGATAAAATGAATATTATTTCTTCCATTATAGAACGTGTAAACATTCTTAAATAGTCTAAATTCACTCTTCATATTTACAGTACTAATTTTATAATTTTATATCTGTGATTGTGAGCTTAACAGCTTCCCAGTACTTAAAGACTTGTTTGACAAGATTGGTGGTGATATTAAGAAATGTGATTTGTTGATATTGTATAATGAAATTTTTCAACATTTGAAATATCTGCATAACTGGTATTTTCCAAATGACCCATGCATGATGCTACAAAATCATACATGGGTAAAAGATCCATTTAATGTGCAGGATAAACCAATAGATTTTAATGTAACAGAGTATGAAAAGTTATGGTTTCAGATTCCACATTGCAACTAACCTTTGAAAAACTTGAGTTTTGGTTTAGTATCAAAGAAGAATATCCACAGTTATCTGAAGAAGCTGTTAAAATACTCCTCACTTTTCCAAATACATACCTGTTAAAATACTCCTCCCTTTTCCAAATACATAACTATGTGAGGCTGGATTTTCTTCATATGCTTCAACCAAAACAACATATTGCAACAGACTGAATGCAAAAGCAGATACGAGAATCCAGCTGTTTTCTATTAAGCCAGACATTAAAGAGACTTGCAAAAATGTAAAACAATGCCATTATTACTAAAATGTTTTGTTTTTTTTGGAAAATATAGTTATTTTTTATAAAAATATGTTTATTATGTAATGGATTTATTATTGTTATTTGTAAATTAATTAATAAATAAGAATTTAAAAAAGTTCTCAGTTTTCATTTTTAATAAGGTAAATATCAATTGATATAACCCACATATACAAAAGCTCTTTGGGGATCCTCAATCATTTTTAGGAGTGTAAGGGAGTGAGACCAAAAGTTTGAGAACCACTGGTTTAGAACAAACTTTTCCTGAAATTTTTTTTCCAAAAAGAAAGTCTTTTTGATATCCTTGTTTATGCAAAACACCATTGTATTGTGCCACAAAATATTTGCTCATTGTAAGAAAGTTTTATGTCAGACTTCTAAGATTACAAAAAATACTATTTCTCTGCCCAACATTTAAAAACTAGTAAGGTATACAAAAGTTGATCTTTAAGCTCAAAATCCACTGCTGAACAACAAATACAACCACAGGTATTGTATGTTGGATTAACAGACAAACCAAAGCTATCCTTAGAGGATGGTTTAATAATTGCAAATTTTTTATCAAAACCAAAAACATTCTTTTGCTACACACTTTAACCAGCATGAGCTCTCCATCAGTAGCATGATTATCATTAGTATTAAATGAAAATCCAATGGAGAAGTAGAAAAGTCCTTTTGGATCAGTTTTGTAAACATTGTCACCCCGTGTGGTATGAACCTTGACCACAATGATCATTGTCCTCTAACTCAATCGGTCTGGAGAATCTTAGAAAATTATTGAATTAATAATGTTTTAAGACTTGTTGTTAAGTTAAATTCTTTTTATCTGTATATTTATGTGTTACTATTGGATTTCACTTCAATTTGTTATTAATATTTCACTGTGACAGTTCCAGTATCATTAAGTGCTTTTATTGATAAATTTACAGCTTGTTATACATTTTACTACTTGTACAAACAAATTTCTTATAATCCAATTTTATTTCCAAATTGAACATTCTGTTTTTCTCCTGGCACTTATACTATTACACATAACTAAACAATGTCACTTCATAATTTCAGTTATATTCTTAGTAATGTGTGATGACCACTTTTGGTGAAGTGATTGCATGACTGATGAGTGTGCTTATAATGGTCATTTTTCATTTACCCATTATGAGGGAAATCCACTTCCTGAAAGCACTTGAATATTTATCTATTTCCCTCATACTGACTTGTTTATGTTATTCCTGCATATTTTTGTCAGTAACTTTCATGTAAAGAAATACTTTATAAAGACGTTTTTCTGTTAAACATTTGTTGAAATACTAAAACTGTATGTTTTACATTATGGTGTGTGGTAAGGAATTTCTTGAGGTTTTTATATTTGTTTTCAGTAGTAAATTACATTCCTCACCCCAGAAATAATATTAAAATATCAAAATATCTCTTTAGAATTATAATCTGAATTAAACTTCCTTATACTTACCATCTTTTTATAATGTAAATTGTAGATTTAAAACTATTTTTTTATCTTTACAGCATATTTTCTGGACAAAATACAAATATTTGTGAATTTTTTCTGTTACCTCTATTGACCTGAAATTGTAAAAAAACACAAAAACAACTTTTTCTATTTATTCATTGAAATAATACCCGAATACTAACTTTGTTGTTAGTCATTCAGCAGTATGTCTGTAGAATTAAAATGCTAGAAATTGAATACGTATAGTGATAGCATAAATATCTCATTGTGTAGCTTTGTGTTTAACTTTAAAAACAAACAAACTATTCCTCTAATGATAAATATATCAGATTTTCATAATCATATTTACCCTTGGTTTTAACCCTATGTGTATGGAGGGGATTAAAAAATCCATGTTAAGATCTTTTTGTGCAGAATTACATTCAAAATTGAACATTTTTATTGTCTGTGTTTATCAGTAAACTTGGCATCACAACATAGCTTGTAATTCTTATCTTAATTAAAACACACATACAGTATTTAAATAAATTCTCAATAATCACATCTCTGTATCTTTTGGTACTTCTTTACACCACATTGACCATTTTAGATTTTTTCTGATATTATATAATTTTCTGAACTTACCATCAACTATACAACTTGTATTTCAGACACTGCTGGCCCCTAATGTAAATTTTATAATCTCCAATTTTTTTGGTTTACCAAGAAGAAAGTCAAACTTACATCTTCTACCTCATTGTGTCTTTCACAAAATTTCTATATTTCTCATTGACATTTGCTTTGGATAGTTTATAACAGCAGGAAAGAGCAGGTTCTGCTCTATAAGATTCACAATGAGGATAATTTGTTTAGGTCCTAGATTAGAAAATATTGAATTTTGGTTTTAATGTTTGCCTTTGCACTGTCCACCTTGGTCAGCTAACAGAATGTTTTAAAACCTATTTATAGCTTAGGTTGTTCTTGTTTGAAATAAAAAGTAATAACACTTTTGACTGTCAACATTGTCAAGCAAAGTAGGCTTACAGTGCTTTGTTGTTGATGTTAAAAAGGCTAAACTCAAGATAAAATACTAAATATTTGGTTTTATGTATATTTTTTATTTATTGTTATAAAAGTAACTATAATGCAAAAATTAAAAACTTGTAAGGTTAGATAAAAAAACTTGAAAAAATTTATTAGGATGCTCAGTTTTCTAGTATATGCATTTACATCTTATGATGGTAATTCAGTTGTGGGGTGCTTTATTACATTTATAAATAGTTGTCCAGCTGTGATAAATAGCTTTCAGCATATTCTGAAAGGGTCTGTGTACAGTAATTAAATAAAATTAACCCAGAGTTGAAAACTCTCTCAGCTTTGGTTACAAGATAAAATAGTGTGCAATTGTCTATTACAATACGTAGTCATTTTATAAAGAAAGAAAAACTTGATATTTATTATATACTTTTTATCTTTCCATTTTACACTACACTTAGTATTGGGGTAGAGAAATTAATAGATAAAACATAAAATTTTACTGAAAAAAGCATTTAATATTCATGTAGAAAGTTCTGGAGCTATGTAAATGAAACATGAAAACTGTACTCTACAATGAAGTTCCCGTTTATATAAGATGGACCCATATTAGAAACCTCTAGTGAATATTGTAGCATCAGTAGAATTTAACCACACTTTTGCTTCTTTGCTCCCCTTTGGGTATTTGTTAGACCCAATACTGTATCTCTTTATACTCATCCAGTAGGCTTTCATCTTTTCTTTCACATTTGCCTGGCCTAATGAGGAGCAGTTATGGTTTTTTTTTATCTTCTATATACAATATCAGATACAGAATCTTGGTGCCACATCAGTGCCAGATAGAGAATCTTGGTTCCATATCAGTGCCAGAATTTCAAATTCCTCTTCCCCATCTTTGTGTTAAGAATGTATTAGTCCACTGTAAAAAGACTACAATAGTTTATAGTAACATTTAGTTAAATGGTACCATAAAGTATAAAATACATGTTTTTACTGAAAAATAGTGAATTATAAGTGGTTACTTGCACTTGTAAATTTTAGGCTAAAACTTTTCATTAAAGCAAATCTACTTTTCCATGTCTGTATAGGACTAAACTTACAACTGCCCTTAACTAACTGGAATCATAAAATAATATGTTAAAGGAGATAATGTTTGTAAACAAACTAATTTACTTGAAAGTGAAATTTTGAGTAACAAACAAAGCAAACTATGTGGAGCTAATATTACATTAAAGTAAGTAAGCTTGCGAGAGCCTGATACTATTCTGAGTGTTGGTTATTGGTGAAACACTGCACTAGATAACTCAGTAATGATCTACTATTGTATCAGAACAGTAACCAATATTATTTGTAGTACTCTAACTTTCTGCATAACACTTCTAATATTATTCAGTGAATTTAAGAATCAGTAGGTATGAAGCTATTGTGGTAATATAAATGTGTATTAGTATGAGATAACTCAGCATGTTGAAAATACCATGCATTTGGTGATAACCTTTCTTACAAGTTGTTAACAAAGCTGTTCAAGTCAATGCAACATTGTGAGAGGTTTGTTTACAGAAGAAAACCTCATTTTTAAATTGGCTGTTTGCAGTGCCACCACCATTAATGTTATAAAAGGCTACTGCTATGGTTTTCAAGGCAGCCATTAGTTGAATTGCATTATACTAATTGATGATTTTTCTTTTGATTATTAAATTACTATTTATATTGAATTTATACTTCAATTTGGCTTTGGTTTTCTAGTTGGTCTGCAGTAAGTTTGTGGACTTATAACACAAAAATTCAAGCCTCAATTTCAAACAGTTAATGGAGACCTTTCATTCAATACCAGAACTTGTTAGTTGTACTACATATGAGATGGAAGTTTCACTGAAATACTATTTGTATATGAAATAAAGATTTCAATGCCTAAACAGAGTAAGGCATTTGGAACCAGTACCATAACTTTTTTATATAGTAATCATAGCAATGGCAGATTTTCCTTTTTTCGTCTTAATTTGTCCATTTTGGATTCCATATTGAAAATTGATAAATATAGCATTTCAGATCTGTCATTTCTATCTTAGAACGGCTGGTATGGGTATTAACACTTTTATTGATAAAATTTATTGATATATAGGTCATCTTCTGGAAGGTCAAAATGTTGTTCTTTCCTCATCAATAAAAGTGTTAATACCCATACCAGCAATTCTGAGATACATTTTTATTTCAAGTGGGTTTCTTGTCATCAAGACCTGTCTTTTGTTTTCCACTTGTCAATGCTCAAGAGAGCTCTTGTTCAGTATTAGCTTTAATCAGTTGTAGAAAGAAAACCCACCTGCAGTTTATAATACTCTTATCACAAAGCTACATCTGTTTTTAAAACTGCTTTTAACTACTTAAGAAGACCATCAGTAGGTGAGAATGATGTATTATCTCTCCATCTGATCTTCTTAACAGAAATATAGATTTTATGGTGAAAGTTATTAATTTATAAAGATGATTAAAATGTTTCTGGATTGAAGTTACCACTTGTACATTTTCAGTTTTTTATAAGTTTATTTTATCTCTACAGAATCACATGGTTTTTATGGTAGTGTTGCTTCTTTTTGAATATTTGTTGTTAATTTTAACGTGGGATTCTTTGTAGAATATTTAACTTTAGCAGCAGATATGGATATTTTACATTTTAGATTATGAAACACAAGCAGTTATTCTGGAGGCAGTCTTTTGACTCAGTAATCCATCAAATAGAAAATACTGGTCAGAGAAATGGTTTCCATCTGATCAACTTAAAGAACAATTTTTAAACTTCAAACCTGAGGAGTTTGAATTGGTACATATCTTTAATTTTACATACAAAATATAATTTGATACACAGAGATTAGAGGTAAGTTTTATGGTATTTGTTAAACTTTTCTATATGTAGCTGTTTTTAGTGTGATGTAGTGTTTATATCAATGTTATCTTTGAAAAGGTTTAAAAAATATTACTTCTGCTGTTGTTGGAATTACTTGTTTTTTAAGTTGATCTTCACCTATTCCAAACTGTATTTTTTTACAGTTTCTCTTTCAAAAATAATGATAGTTACCAAATCACTTATAAAGATCAAAAGACAAAACTTTGTGATGATCTCATAAAATACATTGTATTTAATGTACACCTTCCATAAAGTATACTAATTGGCCAGTTATTAGGAATCCTATCTAATGTCAGGATCCTCAATTTTTGGCACAACAAAAGTTAAGACTTGATGAGAAATTCACAGGATGGCAAAAGGTATCTTGTTTGATTGTGTCTCTTTCATCAAGGATTATGGTCTATTATTTGTACACAGGTAAATAATTGGTTTACAGAGTCCAATTTAAAAAAAAAAAATTTTATGCACTGGAATACTCAGTAAAGCTTGGAAGAGGGAATATAGAAAAATCCATTTTTCTTTTATGGGAAATACATTACAGCTGTATTAGAGCTATTGCATTGAAAATCTGTATGTACAGTTTTTCATTTATTACCAGATGATAAAAATATATTTGTTTACAGTATTTGACACACAAAATGATTTTGTTACTGTTTGAGTTGTTCAAGTGTTAATAATGATCCATATTCTGTAGGAATGCAGAAAATTTCTGAACTCTTTGAATAGTACTCAAGGGAGCAGCAGAAGGTAAATTTAATAAGTATTATTGTATCTACAACTTTTAATTCTGAAACAGTACACACAATTAAACCATCTTCCCTCTGCATTTGTCTTAGAGATTTACATGCATGCCACTAGTCTTTAGATGACTCCTACCTAATCTCCTAGTCTTTAGATAACTCCTACCTAATGCCACTAGCCTTTAGATGACTCCTACCTAATCTCCTAGTCTTTAGATGACTCCTACCTAATGCCACTAGACTTTAGATGACTCCTACCTAATGCCACTAGTCTTTAGATGACTCCTACCTAATGCCACTAGCCTTTAGATGACTCCTACCTAATGCCACTAGTCTTTAGATGACTCCTACCTAATGCCACTAGTCTTTAAATGACTCCTACCTAATGCCACTAGCCTTTAGATGACTCCTACCTAATGCCACTAGCCTTTAGATGACTCCTACCTAATGCCACTAGCCTTTAGATGACTCCTACCTAATCTCCTAGTCTTTAGATGACTCCTACCTAATCTCCTAGTCTTTAGATGACTCCTACCTAATGCCACTAGCCTTTAGATGACTCCTACCTAATCTCCTAATCTTTAGATGACTCCTACCTAATGCCACTAGCCTTTAGATGATTTCTACCTAATGCCACTAGCCTTTAGATGACTTCTACCTAATGCCACTAGCCTTTAGATGACTTCTACCTAATGCCACGAGCCTTTAGATGACTCCTACCTAATCTCCTAGTCTTTAGATGACTCCTACCTAATGCCACTAGCCTTTAGATGACTCCTACCTAATGCCACTAGCCTTTAGATGACTCCTACCTAATCTCCTAGTCTTTAGATGACTCCTACCTAATGCCACTAGCCTTTAGATGACTCCTACCTAATGCCACTAGCCTTTATATGACTCCTACCTAATGCCACTAGCCTTTATATGACTCCTACCTAATGCCACTAGGCTTTATATGACTCCTACCTAATGCCACTAGCCTTTAGATGACTCCTACCTAATCTCCTAGTCTTTAGATGACTCCAACCTAATGCCACTAGGCTTTAGATGACTCCTACCTAATCTCATGAAATTATTTGTGAATTGCACTAACTCCTATGTTGTTGTGCTTGAGAATCTTCATTCTTTTCTTCAGTACAGAACACAACAGATGTGTTTTTCTCTTTCAATTTAACAAGACTTGCAGTATTTTAAGAACTTAATGTCCTCTTTATCTGCAAAATATGAATACAATAATTCATGTGACATCTAACAGTTGTTGAATGAATAATTTCCTTCAACTGATTATGTAACAACTATGGTCTATGGAGGCATAGTCACTGGGGATGATGTGACAGCCATTGTGCATGGGGTAATGTGTTCTCTTAAACAACCAGGACCTTCAGGCTGTTGTATAAAATCATTCAAGCTGGTATGTGAACTACACCTCCTTCCCTTCTTTACCCAATATCTTCACCATCTGGCTGTTTCATTTGAAGCTACTGTACCCAATATCTTCACCATCTAGCTGTTTCATTTGAAGCTACTGTCTACCTCAGTTTACCATTCTATCCACTATTTTTAGACAGGTATATTTCATTTTTCTTATTATAGCAATTTCATATAGGGTCCTGCCTGGTGACTTTTGGTGCCTTTTAGGAGATATTTATTTCCTAAGGTTTTGTATCGAACTAGGATAATGGAAAGTACTCATACCATCTGCTCTTACTCCACATATACCCACTGTTGAAATAGGGGGTTCTGCAAGACAACATGATACCATCATAGTATGTTTTTTTATATCTGGCCATGGTCTGATGCAGACCATACCTATTCCATGGATATTATGTCAAGTGCCAGCACCAAGTGGTGCTCTGCCCGCTTCTTTGGTTCATGTGTGCTGGCTTTTCAAAACAGGGATACACAGCTGTCTGTTTTACTGTCTCCAATAAAAGACCTTTTTGATATGATGTCTTGCTTCTTCTCACGAAAAGGTTTTCATGATTTATTCTACCAGTTGGTGTGGAACACCATCCCCTTCATAACTTCTACCCTCTCTAATCTTGCACCTATTCATCACTTCCTGATTAGCAGTCTTTTCATAGAGACATGTTTTTCACTTGCAGTTTTGATTGACATACACAAAAGTTTTTACTTGTTTTACGGACTAATCAGTTGCTTTTCTAAATCAGTCACATTTGTTATTTAATGTTTTGTTATCCCTAGAGCCACTGAAGCCATTTTTAAATTATGTTCTATTTAATTAAACCACTTTACACTCAATGTATTTTAATGAAATTATTATTATGAAGTACATTATATTTCAAAGTTTTATATTATCTAAATTTTATTCTTTTATTTTAAAAGAAATATCTGAAACAACAATTAAAATTGCAGTATTGTGTGTCACGTAATCCACTCACACTTGTGATTTTTACACTTTAAGAGCTGGTAAAGAAGAGACTATGTGTATGAAATGTAGACACTTCCTTTAGATGACCATAGACGAGAAATATGAAAATTATAAGTTTGAAAATCACACCATGAAGAGTTGGAAGGTATAGGCTTGCTTCCATTTATTAATTTTAAAGACTTCATTGGACTGTATGTAGATTATAATACATAAAGTTAGTGAGATAGATGAGAAAATTGGAAGTAAAATATTAATATATACTTTAAAAACTTTTGATATTCATTTTTGAGATTCTAGAGATTATGCAAATAAAATACGAAAACTGTAAGATAAAGAATAGGTTTTTCATATGTAATATAAAAATCATTTTGGAGGTGAACTGTTCAGAGTCTGTGTGCAAATAACTACATTAAATAATGAAGTTTTTTATTAGAAATAATAGTGATAAAAACAAAATTAAATGTTTTTCTGAAACTACATACTTTTAGGAATGTTCTTCTAAAATTTGAAACAATTTCATCCTCTAGTTTTATTTTTGGAGCAAGATTATCTACTTCTTGGTTAAGCATATGGGTTAATTCTGGTGGAGAGTTACAAATGATATTTCTTCTCTCCTGTTTCATTTTCAAAAGTTTTCCACTCACTTTTTGTGGATATTATAGTTAACTATCATTGATCCTCTGGTGGATTTTCTATCACATGCCTGGGGTAAGAACCAATGTTGTTGTCTCATGAAGCTATGGTGTGTTGGGAACTGGTCACTTTCATGCAACATACAGAACAAACTGCGAGTGGTTTTATCATACCTACTGAATGGTTTACTAATTCTGGAAGAGATGAATTTGTACAGCCTTTTTCCCTCTCCTGAATGTCCCTATTAGTTGCATTACATTTCACAGATATTGTCCAAGCTTCCTCCCTCTCCTGAATGTCCCTATTAGTCACATGACATTTCACAGATATTGCACAAGCTCTCTATTAGTTGCATGACATTTCACAGATGTTGCCCAAGCTTCCTTCACTTTTTATGGATGAATTTGTACAGCCTTTTCCCTTCTGAATGTCCCTATTAGTTGCATGACATTTCACAGATATTGCCCAAGCTTCCATGACATTTCACAGATGTTGCCCAAGCTCCCTATTAAGTCACATGACATTTCACAGATATTGTCCAAGCTTGCATGACATTTCACAGACATTGCCCAAGCTTCCATGACATTTCACAGATATTTCCCAAGCTTCCTCCCTCTCCTGAATGTCCCTATTAATTGCATGACATTTCACAGATGTTGCCAAGCTCCCTATTAGTTGCATGATTTTTCACAGATGTTGCCCAAGCTCCCTATTAGTTGCATGACATTTCACAGATATTGCTCAAGCTTCCTCTTTCTCCTGAATGTCCCTATTAGTTGCATGACATTCCACAGATATTGCCCAAGCTCCCTATTAGTTGCATGACATTTCACAGATATTGCCCAAGCTCCCTATTAGTCACATGACATTTCACATATTGCCAAGCTTCCTTCACTTTTTATGGACTTTAATTAATCATATATTTTGTTTCACCTTTGCTCTACTTGGGACAAACCTTTGGGTCAATATTTCATGTTTCTTCCTTCCCTGAATATAGGATTCATGCAGGTCTTTTTGAGAGAGCAACTGCATTCAGAGGTCAGTACACCTCACTTTTCACATGCTATGGATGATATTGATTTTCCTTATCATCATTTTATCTTCCATTACTTAGCCTCACAACATTTGGAGTCATCCCTTTGTGGGGATTGGACCCCAGGTTTTTTGATTACCTTTTCCCTTGTTTGTTTTGGCATCTTGAGCTTCAGAAACTTGTCGTTAGTACCCTGTTAAGCATCATTTTTTAGGCATCCAGCATCAGTGACCAGGTTTCCTCCAAAAACCATTTAAAAACTTGTACACACACACACTCACCTAGATCAGCAACAAACAAACAGTAATAAATTCCAAGATACAACAAACTACAAAACCTTACGCTGCTGCATACCATATATTCCCGAAATCAGTGAAAAAAAAACTTATAATAAAACACAACATTCCAGTAAACACCAAATTTATTCAGAAACCAGGTACAAAACTAAAGTTCATACTGTGTAAAAACTACACTGACAAACACAACATTAACATAATTTATAAAATACAATGTAACAACTGCCAGGACTTCTATATTGGAGAAACAAGCAAAATAATGGAAACTAGATTTGAAGAACATAAAAAAACATCTTCAGATTCTGATCTTTTGATTGGTTATTCACGTGTTATACACACAAGTGTGTATAAGGGACTGTTTCCAATGATGGAAAGAGGTGGGTTTGGTCTCTTGTTTGTTTCAGTACATGAACAATATCTCAGTAAATAGAAAAGGTAGGAAGTTCTTATTGTATATTCTAGCTTTTTAATGTTACTAATTCGAGTTTCTGATGTATAAAAAAACTATAGACTTTGTATTTTGACATTACAAACATTTAATTTGAACTAGTGTTTCATTCAGCATACCACTTGAGACACAAAATTGATGTTTAAGCACATTTTTTTAATATTTACTTTTAAATTAAAAGTGAATAATGTATTATACTAAAACTTGAATTATAATCTACAGTTTGATATCAAACTTATTGACATAAATACATAAAATGGTAATCAAACAAAATTTTGAATGTAAGACGACAAACTTGATGACATGACCTTTGATAGGCTGTGATATGATTAATTCAATGAAAACTATTCTTTTCTCACCTTTATTTGTTTAACCAAGAAAGTAACCTACAAAAAACCTAACATTATTCAACTGCATTTTTCACACATACAGAAAATGCTAAAAATTACAAGAACTGCAAAATTACATTATGTTTTGGTCTCGCAAACTTGACTATCATTTCTCATAAGTAAAGACATTCCACACATAGAGAAGAAAAAAAAAACTTGTTATAATTTAAATTTTTATGTAGAATGTTTACTTATCTTTATTTTTGAAATGTATCAGTCTTGGTATTCATGGTACATTTATAACTAAAAAGTGTCTCATGAGTTGGTATTAACTTTTTCAGTGGTGAAATCTCAAAATACTTTTATGAGACTTGTGGGGAGTTCGTTTCTCTTCTTCTATATTCTACTGTATGCTGTAATAGGTTTATTAGTATTCTCACAGCATCTGATAATGGACATTTCTATAATATATACTTGGTAATTTATATCATTATTTCCATCTAGATATTGGAGATCTATTCTAATTCAGTCTTGTCAATTATCTGGAGTAGTCCACATACAATAAAGTCAATATGGTTTTTCATCATAAAATTAATGTCATCTCCTTTGAGGAGGAAAATTTTAGTAGCTTACTGCTTCATAATAACCTTCAATCAACACACTACAACAGTGCCTAAAGGTTATTGCAAATACTCAAGTTAAACTTAAAACTTTGAGGTCAACCAAAATTTGAACTGTGTGTCTTGTTATACACAGATGGACTTTTCTGGAAGTCTTAGACTAGTAGTTTCTGCAATTAAAGATGGGTGGTTTATGCTTATCAATTAATTTACAGTTCACATTCATTGATTAGCAGAGTACTCTTCAAACAACAAACAAGCAAATGATAAAACAAGTTGTTAACAGTGTTGCCAACCAAGTGCTGTTTTTCTTGGCAGCAATTAAAAAAAAAAGTGTTGCTAGACTGTTTTTTCCCTCTCGTCAAACAGTTCAAAATTAATAACATGACATAGTGATTGATTAGTATAGTATCTTTACCATAATAACGACTGTACAAGCAAGTTTAGTGGCAAAAAGAATCAAAATGCCACATGAAAGATGGTTAGGAATAGTGAAACATTATTAACTTTCTGTAGAAGAAGATGTATACTTTGTTGTGTGGGGAGACAGAAAATAATCTGAATGTCTGGGTTTCTTATTCATATACCTTTCTAAATATAATATAAAGTAATTAAAGGGGTGTTTGTTGGCCCTGTAGTGGGGCTCTGAGTTTTTGGAGCTGATGAACTATGTTTGAATCCACGTGATACTCCAGAATATTTCCTTTAATTTAAATTGTGGTTTCATTATAAGAGTCATTCTGTTAGTACATATGGTGTTGCTGAGTGGCTGTTCTCCCTCCAGTCAATAGCTACAAATTAACGTGGTCACTGTATTCAAAACTTAAAGTACTTTATTATCACGATATTCAAATAAATTTGGCACTAAAACATAGCTAATAATGCAATATTACTTAAGTTTTAATATATAAGGAAATAATTGTAATAGGCATGAATGCAGCTTTGTTGCTAGACTTCACTTGACATTTGTTACAAAGTTATTTATTTGGGTTTTGGATCATACCGTTGCAAGTGGTTTGCACTAATAAGAGGAGGTTTATGTGCAGAATAAAGAACTTTCAGAGATACAACTGAAAACAAGTCAAATAATTTCCATATTTATACACTGTTGTATATTTAATTTATATCAAAACTCTCAGGGTTGTTTTGTGGTTACCCTTTCTCCAGTTGTTGTTACCTAATGAGTCCTACTATTACATTCAATAACATAGATACAAAATCAGTGTAAGACAGTTAACACAAGAAATTCTGACAGTCATAATCTACGTAAGTCTATTAACAATTCTTCTGAGATATGTTTAAGTAATTTCACTTTAAGCATTATCAGGTCTGCTATTTATTTAGGAAAGTTAATGTTCTTCACTGTTTTCTCTCTGTACATCATTGAACCTTTAAAACATTGTTTGACTAATCAGAAATAAACTGCTATCTTCTTCTGGAGTTCAATAAGTGTGGAGTGGATCATGAAGCTAGAGAAGTTCCATTTACAGTTAGAAACACAGAATTATTTATACAATTTTCAGTGTTTTTCTAAATATTCAAAAAGTTGAACAGATCTACTTTTAAAAGTTCTTTATTTCTAGTGGTGGTAACAAGTGTGATCTTCCAGGACCAAATGTATTATTCCATTAGAGTGTAACAAAAATTCATTTTGTTACTGGTCCTCAGAGAACTTACATCTGTCCCTTATCTAATATCCTAATCATCCAAGACAATTAACTTAGTGCATATAGAGACAAACAGTGTAATGTTGGACTTTTCAGAACCACTTTTTTCTTTCATCACAGTTCCATTAACTTGTTTTGTTGTTTGGACTTTTCAGAACCACCTTTGTCTTTCATCACAGTTCCATTAACTTGTTTTGTTGTTTGGACTTTTCAGAACCACCTTTGTCTTTCATCACAGTTCCATTAACTTGTTTTGTTGTTTGGACTTTTCAGAACCACCTTTGTCTTTCATCACAGTTCCATTAACTTCACAGTTCCATTAACTTGTTGTTTTTTTGGCATGGACTCATTTCCACATATTTTTTTCTAACTATGAGAATTTTCTCAGCATCCCATATCAGTCATACTCTAGCTATGAATTCTTGTTCCCACTATGTCTCAAATCTCTATCTTCCCTCTGTGATGCTGATGCTTTCTTACAGCATCTTTAAATTATTATACATTATAAAGATGCACTACTTGAAAACCTTCATATATTTAATATACGTAGTATTTGTATTCCACAAATACTTCAAAATCCTTAATTTTCCTTGATATGACAATTGCAGCATTTGCTCTTTAGATATCTCCTGTATTCTAATTTATTTATAACTCATCAGAGAAGATCAAAATTAATGTAAGTAACTCGATATAATATAATCACTCAGGCAGAACATACCCTGTAATCTCATTTGGTTACGTAACCATAAACTAAGAAAACAGACCCCACTTATCACATCTTATTGTTCACAAATTGCCAGTAGTTCTCTCTGATGTGTAATATTATTTATATCTAGTATCCAGTGTTTTAATCTATCAAATGATGTATTATGTCACATTGTTTTCTGTACAGAGAATTACCCATTTAACTTCCTTTTTAAACATTATTTCAATAGTAAGTACATCAGTGAGCTTAGCTAAATTTTTATGACTTATCACAATTCAAAAGCCTGGGAAATTGTCTTAGTTATTGGACATTATCTGGTTTTGGTATGTTATTATTTTGTGGTCTTTTACACATTGTTTAATTAATTAAAAATTTAATGCAATGGTACCATTAATATGGTAAAGTTTCATCAGCAGTTGACAGCAAAAAATAACTAAAATATTTTACTACTTGGGTTTTTTTTTTTTTATTTTAACAGTAACTAAAATGTAAAGGTCAGAAAAGTTTTAGGGAAGATAATGCTAGATTAAATTATAATAATAGCAATAATAATAAAACTGTTCACAAGAGTACACTCCCCCTACTGGGACAGTGGTAAGTTTTTGGATTTACAATACTAAAATCAGGGATTTGATTCCCTTTAGTGGACACAGCAGATAGCCCGATGCTATAAAAAGAAAACACATACACAGAGTACATTCCTGAGTAGTCCATGAGATATATATATTTTCACCAAGTGATTTACAAGTTGTGTGGTGAAGATATTACACACAGCTCAAATTGCAATAAAACAATAGAATTTAAGTAGAAACAGGTCTATACTGTTATGAGTTAAAAGATATTTTCTGATAACTGTAGTTTCATGTTAAAATTTGGAATCATTATGGAAAGGAAAACATAGTCATTTACATTTGTTTTACTGATGTTGTTTTAGGTGGTTATGATCAAATTGGTCAATCTCATGTAAAGTTAAGGGTGAGAAAATAATACATTTTACTGAGAAATACCATAAAATTTTCCAAAGAATGTTCTGGAGATTTTGAGATTTTTCAAATAAAGAGAAGCATATTTTATTTTAACATGAAAATCACTTTGCATTTTTAGAAGTCAACTATTTGACACCATATACTCTTAGAGAAATGTTTCATAAGAAATTGTGAATTTTTGTATGCAAATGATTTTTAATGCTTACTGAAAGCTCTGGATATTTTGTGACAATATACAAAACATATTACAAGTTATAGTATGCAAACTATAATGGTAAATTCAGGGTCTTGACCTTGGTCAATTCACCCAAGTCCATTATGAGAGAGTTAAGAAAGTTGAAAATGACAGCAGGTAGATTTACTAGTTTTGTCACAAATATAAATGGGAAGTAATTATAAACATCTGAAAATAAGTTGTCTAATAAAAAATTTGTAATTACTGTTATAAGGTAAAAACCTGTCAAGTAACATAGAATTGAGAAAAATAAAGACAGCTGTATGTTTCACAAGTATTCGCAAAATAAACCAAAAAACACTTGTCTTTGCTTTTGTCAATTCTGTGATTATGGAGTTTCTCCAAACATTAATAGTTTCAGTTCTTAATCATATATTAAGTGATATGTTACTTCTTTACACATGTACACAAAATTTGACTTGTCATAGATTTTTGTATTAGCTGTGGAAACATTTATTTAGTTATAGGCAGGTTATTAATTAACTATTGTGTTTTCTTTCTTTGAATATAGGGTGTATTCATTCATCTCTAAATCTGTTACTTTTGGTGGTTACAAGGTGTGTATAAATTTGATATATAATGTTTAGTAATTATTTGTATACTCTAGTTCTTATTAACAGATAAATAATTGTTTGAATTTATAATATTTAATATTTGTAATGAAAGACAAGGGGTATATATACTTTCACACTAACAACAAACTAATTTGCTATAAAAATTACATCAAGGTGCAGGAACATAAATTTAGCCAAAACCAGTTTATCAAATGTAAAGTGTGTAAGACAAGAAAACATGTGAGCAGTGATACATCTGAATTTCAGTTTGTATTGAACAAACAACTGTGGGTAGTTTGTTACAAGACTGTTACAAGTATATATTTGGTGCATTCATATGTCTTAAGAAGCTCTGTTATGTTTTAAATAAAAATATAATTTCTAAGTTCTTGTTAGCTTACTGCCTTAAGGAAGTTTAACTGTTTTATTATAATTGCACAAAGCTGTTTTTTAGTAAAAGGATTTCAGTTTTTGTCATAAGCATTTGATGGCATGACAAGTGGTGAATATCAGTATGTAGATATAATATACTTTAAACTTGATGTTATTTCTTGAAACTTTGTAATAGAAAAAAATAGTTGAAAAATCATTTGTTTTTCTTTAATTCATTCATAAAATCTAAATGGAAAATTGAAAAATGTGCCCATAAGAAAGAAAGAAAAACATATCAGGAATTTAAAATTTACTGAAAATACTATATCTTTCTTTTTCTCAAAATTAAGTTTTGTCAACTCTTAGTTTAGTTCAGCAACACTTTCACAATTAGCTTTTTTTTTTTTCTGTTCAGAAGTCTGAAACAATATATGATACTAGGATGTATTTTAATAGAATAAGATATTTATGTTTGTTTATATACTAAGAAATAAAATTTTGATTACTCTAAAATATTATTAGGAATAAAAATGAATCATGAAGCAAGGTACTTAAGTTTCAACCTGGCTATTGTTTACTATGGATGATGGAGAGTTTGTGTCTTACCTCAAGGTACTTAAGTTTAACTCTTTCAACCTGGCTATTGTTTACTATGGATGATGGAGAGTTTGTGTCTTACCTCAAGGTACTTAAGTTTCAACCTGGCTATTGTTTACTATGGATGATGGAGAGTTTGTGTCTTACCTCAAGGTACTTAAGTTTCAACCTGGCTCTTGTTTACTATGGATGATGGAGAGTTTGTGTCTTACCTCAAGGTACTTAAGTTTCAACCTGGCTATTGTTTACTATGGATGAGTTTGTGTCTTACCTCAAGGTACTTAAGTTTCAACCTGGCTCTTGTTTACTATGGATGATGGAGAGTTTGTGTCTTACCTCAAGGTACTTAAGTTTCAATCTGGCTATTGTTTACTATGGATGATGGAGAGTTTGTGTCTTACCTCAAGGTACTTAAGTTTCAACCTGGCTATTGTTTACTATGGATGATGGAGAGTTTGTGTCTTACCTTTTGTTATACCAGTTACTATGGCATGAAAACTTAGCCAATAATCTATATGTTAATAGTATGTAAGTTTTAAGTTCTAATTCTATAAGGGAATATGTTTTGAAATATCCTGAATTCCCCTAGTGTTACACAGTAACATATATTCTCTTTTTATGTAAAAGTCTATGGTTGGTCATGGCTTAGTGGTTTGTGTAACACCAGTTAATGGCAGTTACGAAACAATGTTTCTCCAGACTTTGGGAACATAGTTGCACTCTAAGAATCATGGTCACTACTTGGTCTTATATCAATAGACCATTAGTAGACACTGTGTATTAGCTGTCTTCTGTCATGTAAAAGTTAGGGACAGATAGTTTAGATAACCTCTGTTTAGCTTTCAAAAATATATGAAATAAAAATAAAATGAATAAGCAATGTCTATTAAAACCCTTTTTACAACTTTTAGTTAAAAGGTAGGAAACCACTTGAGTCTTAATAAAAGTTGTGTTTTCAGATTTTTAAAAAAAAGTCACCATTCTAGCTACTTGAGTTTTTAGAGATCATAGTCATTAATAAATGTGTATATATGTATCTTGTCGTACACAGTTAATTCTCTTGACTCAGTTGCAGTATTCATGCTGACATGTAGTTTACAGATTTAATACCATTCTTATCATGTTGGCCAGTTAATGAATTCACTAGTTACATCCTGTTATCACAAAATCTGCTCCATACCTTTGCTTTGTAGGTTTATTACAAGAGTATCAGTTGAAAAGAATAACCTGAAACTTTGCTGTTGACCAGCTGCTTTCCTCTTTATCTGTCAGTTTCAAAATTAGGGACATATAACCCTTATATTGCTGTGCTTGAAAATGTTTAAGACTGGAACAACAATCTTTTTAATCTCCTCATCAAGATTTGAATTCTAAGTTTGATCTCAGTTTTTTGCAAATGTTAAATGTTTTTTCTGACCTTTGTCCTATAGGTAATATAGTTTAATTTTTTTGTTGGAACAAATGTTAAACAGCTTTTATTAAATTCAGGTACTCCAATTTATAAATTGTACTCCTTTCCAGGCCAATTCAATTGAACAAAATTAAAATAAGGTAGCTGCTGTAGGATTTTAAAAATCATACCCTTAACTGTATGTAAGAAAAATTAATTGTTAGTTTTTACATACAAATGTTATCAGTGTTTGTTATTATTACCTGTTGTAATGTTTGTTATCAGTCACCTGTTGTAACATTTGTTATTAGTCACCTGTTGTAACATTTGTTATCAGTCACCTGTTGTAACGTTTGTTATTATTACCTGTTGTAATGTTTGTTATCAGTCACCTGTTGTAACATTTGTTATTATTACCTGTTGTAACGTTTGTTATCAGTCACCTGTTGTAACGTTTGTTATCAGTCACCTGTTGTAACATTTGTTATTAGTCACCTGTTGTAACATTTGTTATCAGTCACCTGTTGTAACATTTGTTATTAGTCACCTGTTGTAACATTTGTTATTATTACCTGTTGTAACGTTTGTTATCAGTCACCTGTTGTAACGTTTGTTATCAGTCACCTGTTGTAACATTTGTTATTATTACCTGTTGTAACATTTGTTATCAGTCACCTGTTGTAACGTTTGTTATCAGTCACCTGTTGTAATGTTTGTTATCAGTCACCTGTTGTAACGTTTGTTATCAGTCACCTGTTGTAACATTTGTTATCAGTCACCTGTTGTAACGTTTGTTATCAGTTACCTGTTGTAACGTTTGTTATCAGTTACCTGTTGTAACGTTTGTTATCAGTCACCTGTTGTAACATTTGTTATTAGTCACCTGCTGTAACTAGATAATTTTTAAAATAATTATTATGTTGTGTAAATACTATTCATGTATTAATAATATTGAATAATTTCATAGTTGTTTCTATTACAACTATCAGACTAAAGAGCTTACCACAAGTTTTGGAGAATCACTCATCTTCTGTGTAAAGACAATGTGATATTAACTACAATATTAATGATATTTGTGGTTAATTGTTTTCTGGGAAGGTTGTAGGCTCACAAGTAATATGATGGATAAATAGTTTAGAAAAATGTATTAAAAGGGTACATGTGGTTCATGGACACTTAGTAATTAGAGGATTAAAAATTATCATTTTTCTTAAATTATCCTTTCATTTATTTCACCTCATGGATAGGCCATTTGGCATAGTTTGTATTAAGATATGACAAACAGTGCAACAATATGATAATTCTGAGCTTTCTTAATATATCTTCACAATGCCTGGCAAAATTTTGTTAAAGATTACAAATAATTTGCAAACCGAAAATAATATTATTTTAATTAAAGGTTCTTTATTTTTGTATTCTAGTTATTTGCACTCAGATTTTGAATATGTTATCATCAACATATTGTGCAATGAAATATTTAAAATTAAAAGTAGAAAAAATATACATACATTTTAACTTTTCATCAAAGGATGTTATATTCTTAATAGTAAGTTTTTACTTTGTCACAAAATTTAATATTTTGATGTTTTAGAATCCAAAGAAATTTATTTCTCTTTCCTTCCAGTGTCTCCTAAGTAGCTTGAACAAAGACTGTGTAAACAGAACAATTAATCTAGCTTCTCTCTGTGTACTTGCTATATCTAACTCACAGCTAGAAAATCTAACAGTTAAAACTTTGTGAAATTGTTCATCAAACTGAATTTTAAGATTTCTCCTTTAAGGGTTGTTTTTAAATAAAGAAATTAAAACATAGATAATATAAAACTTTGGACTAGAATGTAAACTGTAATACTAACTTCATTGATAATAAGATTGCTTTATTAATTTTGGAATATTAGAACATAAATTCTTATGATGTGCACAGTATAAGGGTGCCTGTAATTATAAGGTTAAAGTGTTTTTATATATTTATATTTAAGATACACAAATTTCTGTAAAACTTTATGCTTCTGTTATGTAACAAAGGTTTGTGTTGGAGGCAGAAGATGTGATTCTTCATGACAGGTTAAGTCAGCTAAGTTTTAATATGCAGACACTAGTCTTTGTTAAGATAATATTAAAATTGTCGATAAAACCCTTAAAATGTTCAAGAACATATGTGTTGTGTACCACGTTTTACATTTACAATTCTATCAGCTTATGTTTTCATATGTGGTATAATTTGCTTTTAGGGGTGGGTGTATATATGCATAAATTTATACACACTACTATTTATATTTATAAGCAACACATTATTTTTAATAGGTTCAAAAACCATATGATTCAGATCTGTGGGTTGATTTTAACCTGGATGGTCAGAGTTTATCACTTTACTGTGCAGACCTTAATCGGGATGAACATGTGAGTTTTTTTGTTTAAAGTATTAATTTTTTAGTGTGAATTTCTTTAGTTTAATATAAAGTTTTATTAAGTGCATTATAAGTGTAAATATGTGAATTCCTTTGTTATAAATATCTATTGGGATCTGTGAATTTAATGTTGAATAAAAATCACACCAGCCAACTTGTTATTTTCACTTTCTAAAGTCTAAAAGGTTTTGGTGTACTTATTACTAACTGCTTGGACATTCTGAGTTTAAATTTCCTCTCAAGTGATTCAACAACACATTTGGAAAAGGGAAAACAAATATTGAGAGCTTTTTTTATGTATATTTTTGTCACCCTAGGATCTATTGAAGACTGCACTTGTTTTAATAAGTTCTAAATTGTTCAAGCATTTTTGTAGTTTTGTTCACTAATGTAGTTTTGTCAATGAATGCTTATTCTCAGTTTTCTGTAGGTTTGTTCACTCATAGTTTTGTCAATGAATGCTTATTCTCAGTTTTCTGTAGGTTTGTTCACTCGTAGTTTTGTCAATGAATGCTTATTCTCAGTTTTCTGTAGGTTTGTTCACTCATGTAGTTTTGTCAATGAATGCTTATTCTCAGTTTTCTGTAGGTTTGTTCACTCGTAGTTTTGTCAATGAATGCTTATTCTCAGTTTTCTGTAGGTTTGTTCACTCGTAGTTTTGTGAATGAATGCTTATTCTCAGTTTTCTGTTGGTTTGTTCACTCGTAGTTTTGTCAATGAATGCTTATTCTCAGTTTTCTGTAGGTTTGTTCACTCATGTAGTTTTGTCAATGAATGCTTATTCTCAGTTTTCTATAGGTTTGTTCACTCGTAGTTTTGTCAATGAATGCTTACTCTCAGTTTTTTGTAAGTATAAGATAACAAATAAAATAAAACTAGATGAGTGAAGTTTAAAGATAGTAGAGATTATTTTCCTAATTCAGTCACAAATTTGTTTACTGTCTGTGAAGTATACATATTTCATTAGATTATTATACATAGAAGCACCATTCCTGTGTACTGGATAAAAGGGACAGTATATAAAAAACACACACACATTTATACAATAAAATATTGTTAAGTTCTGTTGAGAAGTCCTCACTAGTGTGTAATAAGATACTCATCATATGATTAAAAACTTTATTTTTAATTACAGACATATCAATTATACTTTGTAGTTATTGTTTAGTATACATTATAATTTCTAGTTTAACATCTCTTCTTTGTATTATATTGTACTAATGATTTAAAGTTGGAGACAGTCTACATGTTACCTTCAAATACATGAATGAACACATGGAATTTAACTAGGAGTAGATATCACTTAAATAATGTAGCTGAGTCCTTGTATCCAGTTATACAATGAGAATAACAACTACCCCATATTTCTTGATAAGATTATGGAGCTTTTATTAAAGAAAGCCCCTAATAACATCAACCCCTTCATATTTAACCATTAACAGTTTCTCATTGTTTTTATTTGGTTGCTATTATTGTTTTAAAAGATGCAGTATTTGTACTTATCTTTGATCCTTTCTTTATAATATCTTCTCTTAAAAATATTGAATCTGTGTATGTATTATGTTTATTGTACCTATCATTATATTGTTACACTTAATAGCTAATGTTTATTTTTAAGTTTTTCAGGTTTTAATGTTGGTGTTGGAGTTTTAAGGCAATACTGTAATGAAAGATGTATTTTTATATTCTGTGTTTTTAATATTTATTATAAAACTTTATTTCTGCTTGTTGAATCAGATGCAAAAACTTGATTTGTTTTGAAGCTGTTGACTAAATGTCCAGTATATCTTTGTTTTTTATAGAAACTAGAACATAAACTATTGGTATATATATATCTTTATGACTCATAACACACATTTGTCATGTATTGTAAAACTTATTACATTGTTCATGTACCCATGAAATAAAATATCTATAATATTAAAATTAATATTTTATATTAGGTGTCTAACTCTCAGAGCTTATGGGAAACTATCATGTTGGAGAAAAACAATGTTGTTTACTGTAGCACTGCTTGTAAGTGTATCCTTTCAATATTAATTATATTAAAATTTTTCCTAATGCTCAAAACTCCTTATGAACAACCACATTTATGTTCACACATGTATCTAGTATTTTTACCTAAATATAATTTATATGTAAATTTGTATGCTCATTTAGTAGGACCAATGCATTCTCAAGTGAGAACACAAGTTAAAATAGTTACTAAAATGGCTTTGAGCACATGACAGTTACTGAGAGAATACTTGCTATCATACACAAAACTGCTATTTCGCTCACATGTCAGTCTATCAGATTTACATGCCACTAGCCTTGTGCTAAATCCTATCTAAAGTTGTGTGTTTAATGTGGACCATGATGACATCATGAAACAATAATTCTCCAACAAAAGGAGGGCAACACAACATACATGTGCAGTAAATTCCCCTATATGCTTGCACTTGTGATAACTTCATTCATTTCCTCAGCAGACCTGTTAAAACTTTTTTGAGTTGAATTGGATAAGATTTTTATTTCTTTATGAATCATTGATTTGCATTTTTTGGTTGTTGTTGTTACAAAAGCTTTAATTTTTGTCCTGAATTTTCAAGGGATAATTACAAATATGTCTTGTAAATGTGTTATGCACACAAGTTTTATTTATACTTTGTTTATTATGGAGTAGGTTACTACCATTGTACAGCATTTTGTGGGGAAGCTTGTTTATTGTGGAGGAGGTTGCTACCATTGTACAGCATTTTGTGGGGAAGCATGTTTATTGTGGAGTAGGTTACTACCATTGTACAGCATTTTGTAGCTTGTTTTTATTACCATTGGCATTTTGTAGGTTACTACCATTGTACAGCATTTTGTGGAATCCATCATGCATCATATTGCTTTCATTCTCTTCAACCTGTGTCTTGTGATCATCATGTTCTTTGCTTGATGATCCTAATCCTCATGATTATTTAATGTTTTCTTCTTCACCTGACAGTAGGGTTCATGCTGATTCCTTTTTTGAATAGCTTTGTATGTGTTCCCACATGCCTTGACCTTCACACCTTAATTTCCATGTCCTAACTTACAACTGTTTGTTCTTTCCCTTTTTTAGATTATCAGTCTTTGAGATCTGTATCTGCTTAGAGAGTGAACCCTTCTCCTCTGTTTAGCTCTTAAGTTCCCAGTTTTGCAATTTCTTTTCCGCACCCTCCTATGGTATTTTTACTTTCTATACTTCATGTTTGAGGTACTTCATTGTGCTTCAGAATGATTTTTAGAGGAGATTTATTCCCTCTTTTGACCATGATGACCTGTATCCTATTTGATTCGTAATGATGAGAAAACCCCTTGTAGAGAAAATATATATGTAAAATGGCTGGTATGGGTTGAGAAAATTCTATGTAGAGGAGCAAACAACATAGAGTTTTCTCAACCCATACCAGCTGTTTTTACATATATATTGTACCCTACTTACTTAGTTCTGCTGTTGAGACCTGTTTGGTTAGGATACAGTCCTTACCATTGCATGACTACCTACTTCTTATCCTTTTTTTGACCTGATGTCTTTAGTGGTGTTCTTAATTCACTGGAGTCCATGGGCTAAAGCAGCTTGGCATCAGCCTTATTTACTTTCTCTGGTTTCTCATCTTTCACAGCCTTGCTGTTCCTTGACTGACTCAGTCTATTCTAATATATTTGTTTCACCTCTAAAACTTTCCTCTTCTTCCTGTCCTCCCACTACTCAGTGTCAGATTTGTTGCATGTCTTGTCAGCAACTATCCTGTTTGGTCATGCCCAATAGACACACATCTGTTTGTCACTCTTCTGCACTTACATGTTGATTCTACAAGTTCTCACCCACCTTTCTTTCCACTTCATTTTTTCTCTTCCCATTTTATTTTCTACTCCTTCAGACCCACAATCTATCTTTGTTTTCAAGGATGTGATAAAAGATCTTGTGGCCAAAGATACTGTCAAGGAGGTATAAAACTTTTTTTGGGTTTTACTTCTGTCTCTTTGTGCTCCTTAAGAAGACCAGGGGCTGGTGTCCAGTAACACCTATTGTCCATCAACTGATCTTTGGCTCTTTCATAATTTTGGATGGAAGATTTCTCTCCATTGGCCATTTTCACCTGAACTGTGGATGACCACATCCTGAATGCTCCATCCTCTAGACATTTGATACAGTTTGTTCATCACAATTGTGTTTTTCAATTTTATGCTCTTCCATTCAGCACAATGCTTGCTCCTTATATGTTAAATTGAATGATGAAGACCCTCACTTGCAACCTTTACAGCATGGAACTGAGATTCCATTTCTACATTGAAGATTAGCTCCTCTTAATCCATTCCCAGGTGTTATCTTCTTTTAACACCTTTCTTCATTTACAGGAGGCTACTATTTAGAATACCTTGGTGTCTTCTTCAACTACCATCTCAGCCGAGCTTAGCCTTTTCCCCTTTGCTTGCAAATTGTGGAGTGTGTAATCATTAATACTTACATTTTTTTGCACTGTATGAATGGTTCTATTACTTCTGGAAACTCTGGTTTTCTGGAACCCCTTATTCCTTTGAGTCGTGTACCTCTGCCAGTGGGCCTTGCAAGACCAATGGAATAATTCTTGGGATTCTTAGCCCTCAGTGATGAATCTTTTCTCAACTCAAGGAATTGGTCCCTTTGTTTTTACTTGTGGTAGTTATCTGGTAGTAACATTCTTCTTGTCTCATTCCTGTTCCTTTCCACTGTGTGTCTGTATAAATATAAATAATGGTTCCATTCTCTTTGGTCCATCCTTTACTCCTGTTCTCCTGACTGTTGTACTGTGAAAAGCTTTCAGCCTTTTTTACCTCACTGTTCAACCATGGTTTGCTGGTCTTCACCATTACTTTTGATCAGGCGGCTGCCTGTTGTCTACAACATTTTGCCTTTACTTCATGCTTCAGTAACTTCCTTGCCCAGCTGCACCTTAATATGGTTTTGTATACTTTTACACACGTCCCATTAAATCTGTTGGCTTCTTGCTCTATGTACCATCTTTCTTTTAGAAAGTATTTCCTTCTTCTAACCTGTGGTTTCTGTCATTTAGATATCTATTCAGTTTTGACCTCTTGCACCTTCTTCTATCACACTTATCTATTCTTCTTTCCATGCTAGTCTTTCCTTCCTAACTCTTGTGCTGCTCTGGAAGGTAATGATATTTTCTGTCCTGTCTCACTTTCTTCTTTCTCTTGCCTACCTATGAGGTCACCCAGACCAGCTACTGTGCCCTGATTGAACTGTTTGATGTTACTTATCTTGGTCTCTCCCATTTGGGGTTCCTGTATGGCTTTTTCCTACTCTGGGACCATTCTTCTTTGCTGAAATCTTTCTTCTTGTACTCTTACTGGCTAGGTTCATGAACTACTCCAGATGCTTTATTCTTCTGAAGATTTGGATGCTTGCAGGCTATTTCACATTTGTTCATTTGAGATTCATCACCTGTCTCACCCTTTGCTAGCCCTTAGATGAGATCTTCCAGTGAGGCATGTGGATGACTCTCCATGTGTTGGTCACTCAATATACCTGACCATTTCTTTTCCTGCCAGATTTCATTTTCCCCATTGTCATTCTTCAAGAAAAACACTGTATTTAAGATGGGTAAGTATTTTTTCTTATCCTTTTCTCTTATCCTTTCCATCAAACAGAATCCTACTAGTTGGTTGGTTTTGCTTCTCACAACATGCTAATTTACGTATGGAGCCTCTGCTACCAGGTGTCCCATTCTGTGTTCTTCTCTTTGGGAACTTTTTGAAGGGAGCCCATTTGGTGAAAATTTTGCACTGACCTCTCTACCACTTCAGTATAGGATTCTAGCATTCCTGTGAATGGAGGTGAGTTATTATCTCAGAAGTTAACATTTTGTAACCTGAAAACGTACTTTTAGAACACCTCTTTTTTCTTACTTTGTCTAAGAATGATGTTATCACAAGTGCAAATCGTGGGGAGTTTCTGTGCATGGAGGTTGTGTCACCGTCCTTTGGTGGAGAGTTATTGTCACTTGATGATGTTATCATGCACCAGCGAAGTTCATGTTAAACACATGAATTTAGGTAGGAGTTAACTGAAAACTAGCAGTATACAAATCTCATAGGCAGGTGCATGTGGGAAATAACATTTCTGTGTGTAGCAATGAATGCAAATTAATTTTGAGATTAGAAAAATGTTAACTTTCACATAACAGGTGACAGTTACCAACCAGTCACCACCATTGTCCTTCAGTTTTCTGTCCCATATATTTGGTCCAAGTTGAACATGATACATGCCCAAATCAATTAGATATATGGAACCTTTGAATGACTATATAAGATCTTCTATTTGAACCTTACTTTACTAAAATTAACAATAATAGCTAATTTTGTATTACATATATAGAAAACTAAGATGTTTAAATAATAAATCATATGTTAGTATAACATTTTCTATATGATACTCATTTTTTTCTGACACTTGTCACAACTAAAGAAACATGTTTACAAGTTTCAAAAACACAGTGTCTCCTTGTATTAGCAGTGGTTACTAAATAAGGGATATAAAAATGTTAGACTTTGTACTTGCTGTTGAATCTATGTCATAATATTAATTTTTAACATTTTATCTTTTTTTGTTAATGTTTTAAAGTTGGAGTCAACCAAGAATATCAGTTGATAAACATACAACTTAATCGACCATGTGCTGATCTGATTGGAAATAGCACATCTCATAAAATCCATGGTAACAATGTATTGATCGTACTTCCAGAAGATGATATTGTTCATTCATTATTACAGAATATATATGGAGAAATGTATCAGGTATAACGCTTTCAATCTGAAGTTAATTGGCTAAAAGCAGTTTTAATATGCTAAGACTTGTCATTTGGTTTTTTAATATGCTAAGACTTGTCATTTGGTTTTTTAATATGCTGAGACTTGTCATTTAGTTTTAAACTAATATTTTAGACAAATTGAAAATGTGAAGGTAAGTGTATTATTGCAAGCTCAGAAAAATAACTTTTAAGTTATAAGTTTGCAAATTCTGAAAACCCAGTATATTTCTGATGAGTATTGATTAGTACTATTTTCATTCCAGAAAAAACAGACAAATAAATTATGGTTATTTTATTAAACGTAAAGAAGGATGAGTAAATTAATCTCCATCAAATCTTGGAATTTCATATGTAAACTTCATTAACTGCTTAGATTGGTGGTATCTAGTCTTTCTTTCAAGTTCAGGTGAAAACAGTATATAAAAACACAGCATGGAAGTTTATTCTGTTTTGAAGTATTGTTCTCCATGCTTGAATTACATTTGTGAACTGTTAAATCATTAATTAAGTGTACTCACATATCACAGTTCTAAATCTGTTTTATAATGCCCAGTGCTTCATAAGCAGTATTATAAAGAAATATGTTTCACATATGTCATAATGTTTAATTTGATTAGAATTATATCATAAATCCTTTGTGAATTAAAGTTGACTTGAAGTAAGGTAATGTGAGAAGTGATTATTCCTCTTCTGGTCATTAACAAGGAGAGATAGTAAATATTGTGTTTATTGAGTTGATTTTGAAGTAGTATAATGTGGGAGTGATAAAACTTGTTCTATTACCTTTAACAAGTATCTTTTATCATTGGTATTGAAGTGTGTTAATGTTTAAGTAATTAATTCTTTTCTCCACACTGTAGCATTATCAGTTCAGTTTATAACATTATTATTATTCACAGTTGTATTAATCACAGTAAAAAATATGCAACCAAGAAAGTTTGTATACCATGTCAATGAAACTAAAGTCCTCTCAAAAGTACTTAGATTGTATAAGTTCTCATTTCCTTCACAATAGTACTTGGGAGGCATCATAGTTTTTTACCTTGTCCATTCATTTGTTCATTTGTCTGTTTTGTGAGTATCGGTTTAGTTAAACCAACTCCTGCAGTCGTTTTTTTATTATTTAAAAAACAAAAAAAATATTGAATTAACCTTTGTTGTTTTTCGTGAACAAAACCTTTTAATATTCATTTTAGGGCCAAGTGGTAGCCAGTTCACAGTCGTATGATGACAGTAATGAAGAAAATCCTAATGTGTCTAAACTTGAAACTGAAATTAATAGCAATCAGCCATTCACAGTGTCATCAACTGTAAGAAAATCATTTTCAGTTCTTGCCTTTGTCAGAATTGGGAGGAATATATTCAAGTGTAGTTTAATTATGAATGGTGCTCTTTGTAATGAAATCTTTCATATGTAACTTAATGTTATGAAGCAATTATCATTGATTACCTTATGAAGAGAAAGTGTTGTTAAAGATAAATGTCACAGTTCTCATACTAACGGAGATTGAGGAGTTCTTTTAATGTTTCCTCATAAAATTAATAACTTAAATAAAATTTTGAAAGTACATTGAGGTTAACATACCAAAATCTGTAATCAAAAATTGAGAGACAGAATCACTCCTTAGCTTATATGTAGATAGACAGATGTTGATTAAATAAGAGTTATAACTTTAGTGTTCAATGGATTTGATGTTTTAAGTACAATGCCTGTGTACAAACTGCAGAAATAAAAGTTTATTTTAAAGTGTTGATGACATTAATAATTCAATTTATTTTCAAGTTAATTTTCTGGACAGAAAACAATGTAATATATCATTTAAAAGATTAAAACTTTCCATTGGTTATGACTAATATCACAAATTGTTAGGAAGAATTATTGGTAATTAGTGTATGATAGGATGCTATAAGTGAACATTTAAAGTAGATCTGATTTTCTAGTTTATGGTTCCATAAAGAAATGAGATTGAAAGCTACAAAACTTCTGTTTTGTCTGAGTTGTATCAATATTATATTTAGTGATATCTATTAAATTCATAACTTCACACAGGGTTAGAAAATAAAGTAGAGAAGACCCAAAGAAAAACAGTCACAATTCTCATATTCAGGGAGATTGAGGATTCCGCGTGGGTACCCGAAGTACCGTCGAACTCGTCGTAGCGTGTTCCACGGCCAATCTGTCCGAAGGGCAGAAAGAAACTGCGGGAACTCGGCGGGAGCCGGTAATCGAAATGCCGACGATAACCTCGGTAGGCGGCGGGTGCCGGTAGTCGAATCGACAGTCCTGCCGCCAACAGCCTGCTGACATGCCGATAACGCTTACGCTACGTCCATCGTCGATTCCAGTCAAGCTCACCAGTCCCCTATATATAGAAGGAAACTACATTTAATGCCATCACTACTCAAAAGTACGGCTTTTCTATGTGCGGTAAAAGGCGAGAGCTTATGCGGGAGAGTTCCGCGTGGGTACCCGAAGTACCGTCGAACTCGTCGTAGCGTGTTCCACGGCCAATCTGTCCGAAGGGCAGAAAGAAACTGCGGGAACTCGGCGGGAGCCGGTAATCGAAATGCCGACGATAACCTCGGTAGGCGGCGGGTGCCGGTAGTCGAATCGACAGTCCTGCCGCCAACAGCCTGCTGTCATGCCGATAACGCTTACGCCACGTCCATCGTCGATTCCAGTCAAGCTCACCAGTCCCCTATATATATAGAAGGAAACTACATTTAATGCCATCACTACTCAAAAGTACGGCTTTTCTATGTGCGGTAAAAGGCGAGAGCTTATGCGGGAGAGTTCCGCGTGGCTACCCTAAGTGCCGTCGAACTCGTCGTAGCGTGTTCCACCGCCTATCTGTCCGAAGGGCAGAAAGAAACTGCGGGAACTCGGCGGGAGCCGGTAATCGAAATGCCGACGATAACCTCGATAGGCGGCGGGTGCCGGTAGTCGAATCGACAGTCCTGCCGCCAACAGACTGGTGTCATGCCGATAACGCTTACGCCACGTCCATCGTCGATTCCAGTCAAGCCTCACCAGTCCCCTATATATATAGAAGGAAACTACATTTAATGCCATCACTACTCAAAAGTACGGCTTTTCTATGTGCGGTAAAAGGCGAGAGCTTATGCGGGAGAGTTCCGCGTGGCTACCCGAAGTGCCGTCGAACTCGTCGTAGCGTGTTCCACCGCCTATCTGTCCGAAGGGCAGAAAGAAACTGCGGGAACTCGGCGGGAGCCGGTAATCGAAATGCCGACGATAACCTCGGTAGGCGGCGGGTGCCGGTAGTCGAATCGACAGTCCTGCCGCCAACAGACTGCTGTCATGCCGATAACGCTTACGCCACGTCCATCGTCGATTCCAGTCAAGCCTCACCAGTCCCCTATATATATAGAAGGAAACTACATTTAATGCCATCACTACTCAAAAGTACGGCTTTTCTATGTGCGGTAAAAGGCGAGAGCTTATGCGGGAGAGTTCCGCGTGGGTACCCGAAGTACCGTCGAACTCGTCGTAGCGTGTTCCAACGCCTATCTGTCCGAAGGGCAGAAAGAAACTGCGGGAACTCGGCGGGAGAAGGTAATCGAAATGCCGACGATAACCTCGGTAGGCGGCGGGTGCCGGTAGTCGAATCGCCAGTCCTGCCGCCAACAGCCTGCTGACATGCCGATAACGCTTACGCCACGTCCATCGTCGATTCCAGTCAAGCCTCACCAGTCCCCTATATATATAGAAGGAAACTACATTTAATGCCATCACTACTCAAAAGTACGGCTTTTCTATGTGCGGTAAAAGGCGAGAGCTTATGCGGGAGAGTTCCGCGTGGGTACCCGAAGTACCGTCGAACTCGTCGTAGCGTGTTCCACCGCCAATCTGTCCGAAGGGCAGAAAGAAACTGCGGGAACTCGGCGGGAGCCGGTAATCGAAATGCCGACGATAACCTCGGTAGGCGGCGGGTGCCGGTAGTCGAATCGACAGTCCTGCCGCCAACAGCCTGCTGACATGCCGATAACGCTTACGCCACGTCCATCGTCGATTCCAGTCAAGCCTCACCAGTCCCCTATATATATAGAAGGAAACTACATTTAATGCCATCACTACTCAAAAGTACGGCTTTTCTATGTGCGGTAAAAGGCGAGAGCTTATGCGGGAGAGTTCCGCGTGGTACCCGAAGTACCGTCGAACTCGTCGTAGCGTGTTCCACCGCCTATCTGTCCGAAGGGCAGAAAGAAACTGGGGAACTCGGCGGGAGCCGGTAATCGAAATGCCGACGATAACCTCGGTAGGCGGCGGGTGCCGGTAGTCGAATCGACAGTCCTGCCGCCAACAGCCTGCTGACATGCCGATAACGCTTACGCCACGTCCATCGTCGATTCCAGTCAAGCCTCACCAGTCCCCTATATATATAGAAGGAAACTACATTTAATGCCATCACTACTCAAAAGTACGGCTTTTCTATGTGCGGTAAAGGCGAGAGCTTATGCGGGAGAGTTCCGCGTGGCTACCCTAAGTACCGTCGAACTCGTCGTAGCGTGTTCCACCGCCTATCTGTCCGAAGGGCAGAAAGAAACTGCGGGAACTCGGCGGGAGCCGGTAATCGAAATGCCGACGATAACCTCGGTAGGCGGCGGGTGCCGGTAGTCGAATCGCCAGTCCTGCCGCCAACAGCCTGGTGACATGCCGATAACGCTTACGCCACGTCCATCGTCGATTCCAGTCAAGCTCACCAGTCCCTATATATATAGAAGGAAACTACATTTAATGCCATCACTACTCAAAAGTACGGCTTTTCTATATGCGGTAAAAGGCGAGAGCTTATGCGGGAGAGTTCCGCGTGGCTACCCTCAGTACCGTCGAACTCGTGGTAGCGTGTTCCACCGCCTATCTGACCGAGGGGCAAAAAGAAACTGGGGGAACTCGGCGGGAGCAGGTAATCGAATTGCCGACGATAACCTCGGTAGGCGGCGGGTGCCGGTAGTCGAATCGACAGTCCTGCCGCCAACAGCCTGCTGACATGCCGATAACGCTTACGCTACGTCCATCGTCGATTCCAGTCAAGCTCACCAGTCCCCTATATATATAGAAGGAAACTACATTTAATGCCATCACTACTCAAAAGTACGGCTTTTCTATGTGCGGTAAAAGGCGAAAGCTTATGCGGGAGAGTTCCGCGTGGCTACCCTCTGTTCGGTGACATGCCGATAACGCTTACGCTACGTCCATCGTCGATGACAGTCAAGCCTCACCAGTCCCCTATATATATAGAAGGAAACTACATTTAATGCCATCACTACTCAATAGTACGGCCTTTCTATGTGCGGTCGAAAAGGCGAGAGCTTATGCGGGAGAGTTCCGCGTGGCTACCCTAAGTACCGTCGAACTCGTCGTAGCGTGTTCCACCGGTATCTGTCCGAAGGGCACAAAGAAACTGCGGGCACTCGGCGGGAGCAGGTGATCGAAATGCCGGCGATATCCTCTAGGGACGACGAATCGAAGGAACCGCCGCCAACCTTTGGGCACTTTTCGCAACGGCTGAGCCTAGACGTACGTCCCGTTGGAGAAAGCTGCTGTTTGACCACGCACGCGCGAAACAGCCCGAGAAAATGGATTCCCCCGTCGGTAGGCGGCGGGCGCGGGTGTTTAAATTTCCCAATCGCTGGTACATGCTCTGAGACTCTGTTCGACTTGTACCGAGGCCAATGCGTGTACTCGGCGGGAGCAGGTGATCGAAATGCCGTCCACATCCTCTAGGGACGACGAATCGAAGGACCCGCCGCCAACCTTTCGGGCACTTTTTGCAACGGCTGCGTCTAGACGTCCGACCCGTTGGAGCAAGCTGCTGTTCGACCACGCACGCGCGAAAGAGGCCGAGAAAATGGGTTCCCCCGTCGGTAGGCGGCGGGCGCGGGTGTTTAAATTTCCCGCTCGCTGGCACATGCTCTGAGACTCTGTTCGACTTGTACCGAGGCCAATGTGTACTCGGCGGGAGCAGGTGTTCGAAATGCCGACCGTATCCTCTAGGGACGACGAATCGAAGGTCCCGCCGCCAACCTTTCGGCACTTTTCGCAACGGCTGCGTCTAGACGTCCGACCCGTTGGAGCAAGCGGCTGTTAGACCACGCACGCGCGAAACAGACCGAGAAAATCGGTTCCCCCGTCGGTAGGCGGCGGGCGCGGGTGTTTAAATTTCCCAATCGCTGGCACATGCTCTGAGACTCTGTTCGACTTGTACCGAGGCCAATGCGTGTACTCGGCGGGAGCAGGTGTTCGAAATGCCGACCGTATCCTCTAGGGACGACGAATCGAAGGTCCCGCCGCCAACCTTTCGGCACTTTTCGCAACGGCTGCGTCTAGACGTCCGACCCGTTGGAGCAAGCTGCTGTTAGACCACGCACGCGCGAAACATACCGAGAAAATCGGTTCCCCCGTCGGTAGGCGGCGGGCGCGGGTGTTTAAATTTCCCAATCGCTGGCACATGCTCTGAGACTCTGTTCGACTTGTACCGAGGCCAATGCGTGTACTCGGCGGGAGCAGGTGTTCGAAATGCCGACCGTATCCTCTAGGGACAACGAATCGAAGGACCCGCCGCCAACCTTTCGGGCACTTTTCGCAACGGCTGCGTCTAGACGTCCGACCCGTTGGAGCAAGCTGCTGTTGGACCACGCACGCGCGAAACAGACCGAGAAAATCGGTTCCCCCGTCGGTAGGCGGCGGGCGCGGGTGTTTAAATTTCCCAATCGCTGTCACATGCTCTGAGACTCTGTTCGACTTGTACCGAGGCCAATGCGTGTACTCGGCGGGAGCAGGTGTTCGAAATGCCGACCGTATCCTCTAGGGACGACGAATCGAAGGACCCGCCGCCAACCTTTCGGGCACTTTTCGCAACGGCTGCGTCTAGACGTCCGACCCGTTGGAGCAAGCTGCTGTTGGACCACGCACGCGCGAAACAGACCGAGAAAATCGGTTCCCCCGTCGGTAGGCGGCGGGCGCGGGTGTTTAAATTTCCCAATCGCTGGCACATGCTCTGAGACTCTGTTCGACTTGTACCGAGGCCAATGCGTGTACTCGGCGGGAGCAGGTGATCGAAATGCCGTCCCATCCTCTAGGGACGACGAATCGAAGGACCCGCCGCCAACCTTTCGGGCACTTTTGCAACGGCTGCGTCTAGACGTCCGACCCGTTGGAGCAAGCTGCTGTTCGACCACGCACGCGCGAAAGAGGCCGAGAAAATGGGTTCCCCCGTCGGTAGGCGGCGGGTGCGGGTGTTTAAATTTCCCGCTCGCTGGCACATGCTCTGAGACTCTGTTCGACTTGTACCGAGGCCAATGCGTGTACTCGGCGGGAGCAGGTGTTCGAAATGCCGACCGTATCCTCTAGGGACGACGAATCGAAGGTCCCGCCGCCAACCTTTCGGGCACTTTTCGCAACGGCTGCGTCTAGACGTCCGACCCGTTGGAGCAAGCGGCTGTTAGAACACGCACGCGCGAAACAGACCGAGAAAATCGGTTCCCCCGTCGGTAGGCGGCGGGCGCGGGTGTTTAAATTTCCCAATCGCTGGCACATGCTCTGAGACTCTGTTCGACTTGTACCGAGGCCAATGCGTGTACTCGGCGGGAGCAGGTGTTCGAAATGCCGACCGTATCCTCTAGGGACGAAGAATCGAAGGTCCCGCCGCCAACCTTTCGGGCACTTTTCGCAACGGCTGCGTCTAGACGTCCGACCCGTTGGAGCAAGCTGCTGTTGGACCACGCACGCGCGAAACAGATCGAGAAAATCGGTTCCCCCGTCGGTAGGCGGCGGGCGCGGGTGTTTAAATTTCCCAATC
>NC_134827.1:42087554-42107554 GCF_004210375.1 Tachypleus tridentatus | reverse complement strand
GACCCGAAAGCCGCTCCAGCAGCCAGTCCGAAGACCTCACTAAATCATTCAATCGGTAGTAGCGACGGGCGGTGTGTACAAAGGGCAGGGACGTAATCAACACGAGCTGATGACTCGTGCTTACTGGGAATTCCTCGTTCAAGGGGAATAATTACAAGCCCCTATCCCTATCACGAAGGAGGTTCAACGGTTACCCAGTCCTACCGGACAGGGCAATCACACGCTGATTCCTTCAGTGTAGCGCGCGTGCGGCCCCGGACATCTAAGGGCATCACAGACCTGTTATTGTTCTGTCTCGTGCGGCTAAACGCCGCTTGTCCCTCTAAGAAGATCGACCGACACGTGTGATCAGTCGTCTATTTAATAGGCTAGAGTCTCGTTCGTTATCGGAATTAACCAGACAAATCGCTCCACCAACTAAGAACGGCCATGCACCACCACCCACTGAATCAAGAAAGAGCTCTTAATCTGTCAATCCTTCCAGTGTCCGGGCCGGGTGAGTTTCCCCGTGTTGAGTCAAATTAAGCCGCAGGCTCCACTCCTGGTGGTGCCCTTCCGTCAATTCCTTTAAGTTTCAGCTTTGCAACCATACTTCCCCCGGAACCCAAACACTTTGGTTTCCGGAAGCTGCCCGCCGAGTCGTTTGAGGAACTCAGGCGGATCGCTGGTTGGCATCGTTTATGGTTAGAACTAGGGCGGTATCTGATCGCCTTCGAACCTCTAACTTTCGTTCTTGATTAATGAAAACATTCTTGGCAAATGCTTTCGCAGTAGTTCGTCTTGCGACGGTCCAAGAATTTCACCTCTAGCGTCGCAATACGAATGCCCCGTCTGTCCCTCTTAATCATTACCTCGTGTTCCGAAAACCAACAAAATAGAACCGAGGTCCTATTCCATTATTCCATGCACCATTATTCAGGCGTTTCGCCTGCTTTGAGCACTCTAATTTTTTCAAAGTAAACTTGCCGGCCACCCAAGACACTCAATCAAGGGCACCGAGGGAAAACCGGCAGGATGTTTAGGCCAGGAAGTAACCGCCAAAGCGGACCCCCTGTCTAGAACTGAGATCCAACTACGAGCTTTTTAACCGCAACAACTTTAATATACGCTATTGGAGCTGGAATTACCGCGGCTGCTGGCACCAGACTTGCCCTCCAATAGATCCTCGTTAAAGGATTTAGAGTGTACTCATTCCAATTACGGGGCCTCGATAGAGTCCCGTATCGTTATTTTTCGTCACTACCTCCCCGTTCTGGGAGTGGGTAATTTGCGCGCCTGCTGCCTTCCTTGGATGTGGTAGCCGTTTCTCAGGCTCCCTCTCCGGAATCGAACCCTGATTCCCCGTTACCCGTTACGACCATGGTAGGCGCATAACCTACCATCGACAGTTGATAAGGCAGACACTTGAAAGATGCGTCGCCGGTGCTAGACCGTGCGATCAGCCAAAAGTTATCCAGAGTCACCATCATTTGCGGACCGAGGTCCGATTGGTCTTGGTCTAATAAATGCGCTCGTCCCGTGAGGTCGGAGCTTTGTTGCATGTATTAGCTCTAGAATTACCACAGTTATCCAAGTAGGAAAGTACGATCTAAGGAACAACGGCTGGATAATGAGCCATTCGCGGTTTCACCTTATTTCGGCATGTACTTAGACATGCATGGCTTAATCTTTGAGACAAGCATATGACTACTGGCAGGATCAACCAGGTATCTTTTCTCGTTCGGTGCAAGCCACCCGCTCCAACGGCGAGTAGAAACACCACTCTCGAATCGGCAGACGCGTGGCTAGATACACGCCTGCCGTTCTCTGTCTACTTCGTGTCACCAATCACGAGACAGACCTCTTACACACTCTAGAGTACGAGTTCTCCAAAACAACAGTTCCGATAAAACGAAACAAACTAGGGCGTATCAGGAAGAACCGACCTTCGGAGGACAGCTCAACCCACACTAAGCTATATCGAAAATGATGCATATTCCGATGTCTCGGCATGGTTACCCGAAACTCGTCGCATCAGCAGTGGGAACAGAACGTCTTTCGTAACAAAAGACAATCGTTAATCGCTCGGATTAACTCGTACGCGTGCGGTCGAACGCACGTACTGCTTTTATCCCCGCTCGGACCGAGAGGGAAAGGGAAACAGTCACCGTTATTGACGTGCCCCGTGAAAGGGAAGGGCCGCTCGGACCCTTGGTTTGACAAGCTGAAATTCAACGGCTCGTGCAGAGCACGCTGCGGGTCCAGCATCCCTTGTGTCTCTGACTGAGACCGGCTAATCGCTCGGATTAACTCGTAGGCGTGCGGTCGAACGCACGTACTGCTTTTATCCCCGCTCGGACCGAGAGGGATAGGGAAACAGTCACCGTTGTTCACGTGCCCCGTGAAAGGGAAGAGCCGCTCGGACCCTTGGTTTGACATGCTGAAATTCAACGGCTCGTGCAGAGCACGCTGCGGGTCCAGCATCCCGTGTGTCTCTGACTGAGACCGGCTAATCGCTCGGATTAACTCGTAGGCGTGCGGTCGAACGCACGTACTGCTTTTATCCCCGCTCGGACCGAGAGGGAAAGGGAAACAGTCACCGTTGTTCACGTGCCCCGTGAAAGGGAAGAGCCGCTCGGACCCTTGGTTTGACATGCTGAAATTCAACGGCTCGTGCAGAGCACGCTGCGGGTCCAGCATCCCGTGTGTCTCTCGAACGCACGTACTGAGACCGGCTAATCGCTCGGATTAACTCGTAGCCGTGCGGTCGAACGCACGTACTGCTTTTATCCCCGCTCGGACCGAGAGGGAAAGGGAAACAGTCACCGTAAATAACATGCCCCGTGAAAGGGAAGGGCCGCTCGGACCCTTGGTTTGACAAGCTGAAATTCAACGACTCGTGCAGAGCACGCTGCGGGTCCAGCATCCCGTGTGTCTCTGACTGAGACCGGCTAATCGCTCGGATTAACTCGTAGGCGTGCGGTCGAACGCACGTACTGCTTTTATCCCCGCTCGGACCGAGAGGGAAAGGGAAACAGTCACCGTTGTTCACGTGCCCCGTGAAAGGGAAGAGCCGCTCGGACCCTTGGTTTGACATGCTGAAATTCAACGGCTCGTGCAGAGCACGCTGCGGGTCCAGCATCCCGTGTGTCTCTGACTGAGACCGGCTAATCGCTCGGATTAACTCGTAGGCGTGCGGTCGAACGCACGTACTGCTTTTATCCCCGCTCGGACCGAGAGGGAAAGGGAAACAGTCACCGTTGTTCACGTGCCCCGTGAAAGGGAAGAGCCGCTCGGACCCTTGGTTTGACATGCTGAAATTCAACGGCTCGTGCAGAGCACGCTGCGGGTCCAGCATCCCGTGTGTCTCTGACTGAGACCGGCTAATCGCTCGGATTAACTCGTAGGCGTGCGGTCGAACGCACGTACTGCTTTTATCCCCGCTCGGACCGAGAGGGAAAGGGAAACAGTCACCGTTATTCACGTGCCCCGTGAAAGGGAAGAGCCGCTCGGACCCTTGGTTTGACATGCTGAAATTCAACGGCTCGTGCAGAGCACGCTGCGGGTCCAGCATCCCGTGTGTCTCTGACTGAGACCGGCTAATCGCTCGGATTAACTCGTAGGCGTGCGGTCGAACGCACGTACTGCTTTTATCCCCGCTCGGACCGAGAGGGAAAGGGAAACAGTCACCGTAAATAACATGCCCCGTGAAAGGGAAGGGCCGCTCGGACCCTTGGTTTGACAAGCTGAAATTCAACGACTCGTGCAGAGCACGCTGCGGGTCCAGCATCCCGTGTGTCTCTGACTGAGACCGGCTAATCGCTCGGATTAACTCGTAGGCGTGCGGTCGAACGCACGTACTGCTTTTATCCCCGCTCGGACCGAGAGGGAAAGGGAAACAGTCACCGTTGTTCACGTGCCCCGTGAAAGGGAAGAGCCGCTCGGACCCTTGGTTTGACATGCTGAAATTCAACGGCTCGTGCAGAGCACGCTGCGGGTCCAGCATCCCGTGTGTCTCTGACTGAGACCGGCTAATCGCTCGGATTAACTCGTAGGCGTGCGGTCGAACGCACGTACTGCTTTTATCCCCGCTCGGACCGAGAGGGAAAGGGAAACAGTCACCGTAAATAACATGCCCCGTGAAAGGGAAGGGCCGCTCGGACCCTTGGTTTGACAAGCTGAAATTCAACGACTCGTGCAGAGCACGCTGCGGGTCCAGCATCCCGTGTGTCTCTGACTGAGACCGGCTAATCGCTCGGATTAACTCGTAGGCGTGCGGTCGAACGCACGTACTGCTTTTATCCCCGCTCGGACCGAGAGGGAAAGGGAAACAGTCACCGTAAATAACATGCCCCGTGAAAGGGAAGGGCCGCTCGGACCCTTGGTTTGACAAGCTGAAATTCAACGACTCGTGCAGAGCACGCTGCGGGTCCAGCATCCCGTGTGTCTCTGACTGAGACCGGCTAATCGCTCGGATTAACTCGTAGGCGTGCGGTCGAACGCACGTACTGCTTTTATCCCCGCTCGGACCGAGAGGGAAAGGGAAACAGTCACCGTTATTGACTTGCCCCGTGAAAGGGAAGAGCCGCTCGGACCCTTGGTTTGACATGCTGAAATTCAACGACTCGTGCAGAGCACGCTGCGGGTCCAGCATCCCGTGTGTCTCTGACTGAGACCGGCTAATCGCTCGGATTAACACGTAGGGTGCGGTCGAACGCACGTACTGCTTTTATCCCCGCTCGGACCGAGAGGGAAAGGGAAACAGTCACCGTTATTGACTTGCCCCGTGAAAGGGAAGAGCCGCTCGGACCCTTGGTTTGACATGCTGAAATTCAACGACTCGTGCAGAGCACGCTGCGGGTCCAGCATCCCGTGTGTCTCTGACTGAGACCGGCTAATCGCTCGGATTAACACGTAGGGTGCGGTCGAACGCACGTACTGCTTTTATCCCCGCTCGGACCGAGAGGGAAAGGGAAACAGTCACCGTTATTGACTTGCCCCGTGAAAGGGAAGGGCCGCTCGGACCCTTGGTTTGACAAGCTGAAAATCAACGACTCGTGCAGAGCACGCTGCGGGTCCAGCATCCCGTGTGTCTCCAAATGAGACCGGCTAATCGCTCGGATTAACTCGTAGCCGTGCGGTCGAACGCACGTACTGCTTTTATCCCCGCTCGGACCGAGAGGGAAAGGGAAACAGTCACCGTAAATAACATGCCCCGTGAAAGGGAAGGGCCGCTCGGACCCTTGGATTGACAAGCTGAAATTCAACGACTCGTGCAGAGCACGCTGCGGGTCCAGCATCCCGTGTGTCTCTGACTGAGACCGGCTAATCGCTCGGATTAACTCGTAGGCGTGCGGTCGAACGCACGTACTGCTTTTATCCCCGCTCGGAACGAGAGGGAAAGGGAAACAGTCACCGTAAATAACATGCCCCGTGAAAGGGAAGGGCCGCTCGGACCCTTGGTTTGACAAGCTGAAATTCAACGACTCGTGCAGAGCACGCTGCGGGTCCAGCATCCCGTGTGTCTCTGACTGAGACCGGCTAATCGCTCGGATTAACTCGTAGGCGTGCGGTCGAACGCACGTACTGCTTTTATCCCCGCACGGACCGAGAGGGAACGGGAAACAGCTACCCATATATTTTACGACAGTAACCTCTTCCACCGAGGCACGTCAAAAACCACCGTTACAGGTGGTGCCGAATCCACCGAGACGGGTAGAACGACAAACTTACTAGGAAAACGCCGCACAGTGTTCTTAAAACCATCACTTCTCGCAACATTCTTTTCGCTCCAATATATTGTTTCAATCCACCATTACGTTCGTTCATTCAATATCTCTCGGCCTCTTACATTCTTTGTTCGGCCATTTCTTAACACTATCGGCAGTCGTTTTCGCTAGTACTCACCACCTGTGGAAACGGGCCGTGACCAGCCCACAGGTCCCGGGCACGCCGGGTTAAAAGGTGAGAGGAGGCTTAACACAATGTTACAATCCTGTCTCAGACAGACTATGCCCCTATATAGAGAAGGAAACTAAATTTAATGCCATCAGAACCCATTAGTACGGCATTTGAAAGTGCGGTAAAGGCAAGGGACCAAGCGGAATAGTTCCGCATCGCTACCCTGAGTTGCGTCAAATTGGTCCTCAGTTTTGAGTGAAAAGTGGTGAAAATGAACGCTGAAAACAACGTTTCTAACTATCAAACTGATTTTGCCATTTCCTCCCACTTTCCAAATTTCACCGAACTCTCCTCACATCCATGCCGTCTTTGGCATCACTCTATACGGGAGAAAATTTCTTAAAGTCGTACTCCCTTTCAGGTCCGTCTCAGACAGACTATGCCCCTATATAGAGAAGGAAACTACATTTAATGCCATCAGAACCCATTAGTACGGCATTTCAAAGTGCGGTAAAGGCGAGAACCTATGCGGCAAGTTCCGCATCGCAACCCTGAGTTGCGTCAAATTGGTCCTCAGTTTTGAGTGAAAAGTGGTGAAAATGAACGCTGAAAACAACGTTTCTAACTATCAAACTGATTTTGCCATTTCCTCCCACTTTCCAAATTTCACCGAACTCTCCTCACATCCATGCCGTCTTTGGCATCACTCTATACGGGAGAAAATTTCTTAAAGTCGTACTCCCTTTCAGGTCCGTCTCAGACAGACTATGCCCCTATATAGAGAAGGAAACTACATTTAATGCCATCAGAACCCATTAGTACGGCATTTGAAAGTGCGGTAAACGGCGAGAGCCTATGCGGGCAGTTCCGCATCGCAACCCTGAGTTGCGTCAAATTGGTCCTGAGTTTTGAGTGAAAAGTGGTGAAAATGAACGCTGAAAACAACGTTTCTAACTATCAAACTGATTTTGCCATTTCCTCCCACTTCCCAAATTTCACCGAACTCGCCTCACATCCATGCCGTCTTTGGCATCACACTATACGGGAGAAAATTTCTTAAAGCCGTCCTCCCTTTGAAGTCCGTCTCAGACAGACTATGCTCCCTATATATAGAAGGAAACTACATTTAATGCCATCAGAACCCATTAGTACGGCTTTTGAAAGTGCGGTAAAAGGCGAGAGCCTATGCGGGCAAGTTCCGCATCGCAACCCTGAGTTGCGTCAAATTGGTCCTCAGTTTTGAGTGAAAAGTGGTGAAAATGAACGCTGAAAACAACGTTTCTAACTATCAAACTGATTTTGCCATTTCCTCCCACTTTCCAAATTTCACCGAACTCTCCTCACATCCATGCCGTCTTTGGCATCACTCTATACGGGAGAAAATTTCTTAAAGTCGTACTCCCTTTCAGGTCCGTCTCAGACAGACTATGCCCCCTATATAGAGAAGGAAACTACATTTAATGCCATCAGAACCCATTAGTACGGCATTTGAAAGTGCGGTAAACGGCGAGAGCCTATGCGGGCAAGTTCCGCATCGCAACCCTGAGTTGCGTCAAATTGGTCCTCAGTTTTGAGTGAAAAGTGGTGAAAATGAACGCTGAAAACAACGTTTCTAACTATCAAACTGATTTTGCCATTTCCTCCCACTTTCCAAATTTCACCGAACTCGCCTCACATCCATGCCGTCTTTGGCATCACTCTATACGGGAGAAAATTTCTTAAAGCCGTCCTCCCTTTGAAGTCCGTCTCAGACAGACTATGCTCCCTATATATAGAAGGAAACTACATTTAATGCCATCAGAACCCATTAGTACGGCTTTTGAAAGTGCGGTAAAAGGCGAGAGCCTATGCGGGCAAGTTCCGCATCGCAACCCTGAGTTGCGTCAAATTGGTCCTCAGTTTTGAGCGAAAAGGTACACGTAACGTCCTAAAAACTACCGGGTAGTGTCCGCATCGTCCTCCACAACCCCGCCAACGGACGCGTCGCGTGATCGATCGCGAATCTCTCCTAGAGGCAATGAGGCCATTGGGGTTAGTCGGCGGCAACGTTTGAACATGCCGATAACGCTTACGCTACGTCCATCGTCGATTCCAGTCAAGCCTCACCAGTCCCCTATATATAGAAGGAAACTACATTTAATGCCATCACTACTCAAAAGTACGGCTTTTCTATGTGCGGTAAAAGGCGAGAGCTTATGCGGGAGAGTTCCGCGTGGCTACCCTAAGTGCCGTCGAACTCGTCGTAGCGTGTTCCACCGCCTATCTGTCCGAAGGGCAGAAAGAAACTGCGGGAACTCGGCGGGAGCCGGTAATCGAAATGCCGACGATAACCTCGATAGGCGGCGGGTGCCGGTAGTCGAATCGACAGTCCTGCCGCCAACAGACTGGTGTCATGCCGATAACGCTTACGCCACGTCCATCGTCGATTCCAGTCAAGCCTCACCAGTCCCCTATATATATAGAAGGAAACTACATTTAATGCCATCACTACTCAAAAGTACGGCTTTTCTATGTGCGGTAAAAGGCGAGAGCTTATGCGGGAGAGTTCCGCGTGGGTACCCGAAGTGCCGTCGAACTCGTCGTAGCGTGTTCCACCGCCTATCTGTCCGAAGGGCAGAAAGAAACTGCGGGAACTCGGCGGGAGCCGGTAATCGAAATGCCGACGATAACCTCGGTAGGCGGCGGGTGCCGGTAGTCGAATCGACAGTCCTGCCGCCAACAGCCTGCTGACATGCCGATAACGCTTACGCCACGTCCATCGTCGATTCCAGTCAAGCCTCACCAGTCCCCTATATATAGAAGGAAACTACATTTAATGCCATCACTACTCAAAAGTACGGCTTTTCTATGTGCGGTAAAAGGCGAGAGCTTATGCGGGAGAGTTCCGCGTGGGTACCCGAAGTACCGTCGAACTCGTCGTAGCGTGTTCCACAGCCAATCTGTCCGAAGGGCAGAAAGAAACTGCGGGAACTCGGCGGGAGCCGGTAATCGAAATGCCGACGATAACCTCGGTAGGCGGCGGGTGCCGGTAGTCGAATCGACAGTCCTGCCGCCAACAGCCTGCTGACATGCCGATAACGCTTACGCCACGTCCATCGTCGATTCCAGTCAAGCTCACCAGTCCCCTATATATATAGAAGGAAACTACATTTAATGCCATCACTACTCAAAAGTACGGCTTTTCTATGTGCGGTAAAAGGCGAGAGCTTATGCGGGAGAGTTCCGCGTGGGTACCCGAAGTGCCGTCGAACTCGTCGTAGCGTGTTCCACCGCCAATCTGTCCGAAGGGCAGAAAGAAACTGCGGGAACTCGGCGGGAGCCGGTAATCGAAATGCCGACGATAACCTCGGTAGGCGGCGGGTGCCGGTAGTCGAATCGACAGTCCTGCCGCCAACAGCCTGCTGACATGCCGATAACGCTTACGCTACGTCCATCGTCGATTCCAGTCAAGCTCACCAGTCCCCTATATATAGAAGGAAACTACATTTAATGCCATCACTACTCAAAAGTACGGCTTTTCTATGTGCGGTAAAAGGCGAGAGCTTATGCGGGAGAGTTCCGCGTGGGTACCCGAAGTACCGTCGAACTCGTCGTAGCGTGTTCCACGGCCAATCTGTCCGAAGGGCAGAAAGAAACTGCGGGAACTCGGCGGGAGCCGGTAATCGAAATGCCGACGATAACCTCGGTAGGCGGCGGGTGCCGGTAGTCGAATCGACAGTCCTGCCGCCAACAGCCTGCTGACATGCCGATAACGCTTACGCCACGTCCATCGTCGATTCCAGTCAAGCTCACCAGTCCCCTATATATAGAAGGAAACTACATTTAATGCCATCACTACTCAAAAGTACGGCTTTTCTATGTGCGGTAAAAGGCGAGAGCTTATGCGGGAGAGTTCCGCGTGGGTACCCGAAGTACCGTCGAACTCGTCGTAGCGTGTTCCACGGCCAATCTGTCCGAAGGGCAGAAAGAAACTGCGGGAACTCGGCGGGAGCCGGTAATCGAAATGCCGACGATAACCTCGGTAGGCGGCGGGTGCCGGTAGTCGAATCGACAGTCCTGCCGCCAACAGCCTGCTGACATGCCGATAACGCTTACGCGACGTCCATCGTCGATTCCAGTCAAGCTCACCAGTCCCCTATATATATAGAAGGAAACTACATTTAATGCCATCACTACTCAAAAGTACGGCTTTTCTATGTGCGGTAAAAGGCGAGAGCTTATGCGGGAGAGTTCCGCGTGGGTACCCGAAGTACCGTCGAACTCGTCGTAGCGTGTTCCACGGCCAATCTGTCCGAAGGGCAGAAAGAAACTGCGGGAACTCGGCGGGAGCCGGTAATCGAAATGCCGACGATAACCTCGGTAGGCGGCGGGTGCCGGTAGTCGAATCGACAGTCCTGCCGCCAACAGCCTGCTGACATGCCGATAACGCTTACGCCACGTCCATCGTCGATTCCAGTCAAGCCTCACCAGTCCCCTATATATAGAAGGAAACTACATTTAATGCCATCACTACTCAAAAGTACGGCTTTTCTATGTGCGGTAAAAGGCGAGAGCTTATGCGGGAGAGTTCCGCGTGGCTACCCTAAGTGCCGTCGAACTCGTCGTAGCGTGTTCCACGGCCAATCTGTCCGAAGGGCAGAAAGAAACTGCGGGAACTCGGCGGGAGCCGGTAATCGAAATGCCGACGATAACCTCGGTAGGCGGCGGGTGCCGGTAGTCGAATCGACAGTCCTGCCGCCAACAGACTGCTGTCATGCCGATAACGCTTACGCCACGTCCATCGTCGATTCCAGTCAAGCCTCACCAGTCCCCTATATATAGAAGGAAACTACATTTAATGCCATCACTACTCAAAAGTACGGCTTTTCTATGTGCGGTAAAAGGCGAGAGCTTATGCGGGAGAGTTCCGCGTGGGTACCCGAAGTACCGTCGAACTCGTCGTAGCGTGTTCCACAGCCAATCTGTCCGAAGGGCAGAAAGAAACTGCGGGAACTCGGCGGGAGCCGGTAATCGAAATGCCGACGATAACCTCGGTAGGCGGCGGGTGCCGGTAGTCGAATCGACAGTCCTGCCGCCAACAGCCTGCTGACATGCCGATAACGCTTACGCCACGTCCATCGTCGATTCCAGTCAAGCCTCACCAGTCCCCTATATATAGAAGGAAACTACATTTAATGCCATCACTACTCAAAAGTACGGCTTTTCTATGTGCGGTAAAAGGCGAGAGCTTATGCGGGAGAGTTCCGCGTGGGTACCCGAAGTACCGTCGAACTCGTCGTAGCGTGTTCCACGGCCAATCTGTCCGAAGGGCAGAAAGAAACTGCGGGAACTCGGCGGGAGCCGGTAATCGAAATGCCGACGATAACCTCGGTAGGCGGCGGGTGCCGGTAGTCGAATCGACAGTCCTGCCGCCAACAGCCTGCTGACATGCCGATAACGCTTACGCCACGTCCATCGTCGATTCCAGTCAAGCTCACCAGTCCCCTATATATAGAAGGAAACTACATTTAATGCCATCACTACTCAAAAGTACGGCTTTTCTATGTGCGGTAAAAGGCGAGAGCTTATGCGGGAGAGTTCCGCGTGGGTACCCGAAGTACCGTCGAACTCGTCGTAGCGTGTTCCACGGCCAATCTGTCCGAAGGGCAGAAAGAAACTGCGGGAACTCGGCGGGAGCCGGTAATCGAAATGCCGACGATAACCTCGGTAGGCGGCGGGTGCCGGTAGTCGAATCGACAGTCCTGCCGCCAACAGCCTGCTGACATGCCGATAACGCTTACGCGACGTCCATCGTCGATTCCAGTCAAGCTCACCAGTCCCCTATATATATAGAAGGAAAGTACATTTAATGCCATCACTACTCAAAAGTACGGCTTTTCTATGTGCGGTAAAGGCGAGAGCTTATGCGGGAGAGTTCCGCGTGGGTACCCGAAGTACCGTCGAACTCGTCGTAGCGTGTTCCACCGCCAATCTGTCCGAAGGGCAGAAAGAAACTGCGGGAACTCGGCGGGAGCCGGTAATCGAAATGCCGACGATAACCTCGGTAGGCGGCGGGTGCCGGTAGTCGAATCGACAGTCCTGCCGCCAACAGCCTGCTGACATGCCGATAACGCTTACGCCACGTCCATCGTCGATTCCAGTCAAGCCTCACCAGTCCCCTATATATAGAAGGAAACTACATTTAATGCCATCACTACTCAAAAGTACGGCTTTTCTATGTGCGGTAAAAGGCGAGAGCTTATGCGGGAGAGTTCCGCGTGGCTACCCTAAGTGCCGTCGAACTCGTCGTAGCGTGTTCCACCGCCTATCTGTCCGAAGGGCAGAAAGAAACTGCGGGAACTCGGCGGGAGCCGGTAATCGAAATGCCGACGATAACCTCGGTAGGCGGCGGGTGCCGGTAGTCGAATCGACAGTCCTGCCGCCAACAGCTGCTGTCATGCCGATAACGCTTACGCCACGTCCATCGTCGATTCCAGTCAAGCCTCACCAGTCCCCTATATATAGAAGGAAACTACATTTAATGCCATCACTACTCAAAAGTACGGCTTTTCTATGTGCGGTAAAAGGCGAGAGCTTATGCGGGAGAGTTCCGCGTGGGTACCCTAAGTGCCGTCGAACTCGTCGTAGCGTGTTCCACCGCCTATCTGTCCGAAGGGCAGAAAGAAACTGCGGGAACTCGGCGGGAGCCGGTAATCGAAATGCCGACGATAACCTCGGTAGGCGGCGGGTGCCGGTAGTCGAATCGACAGTCCTGCCGCCAACAGACTGCTGACATGCCGATAACGCTTACGCCACGTCCATCGTCGATTCCAGTCAAGCCTCACCAGTCCCCTATATATAGAAGGAAACTACATTTAATGCCATCACTACTCAAAAGTACGGCTTTTCTATGTGCGGTAAAAGGCGAGAGCTTATGCGGGAGAGTTCCGCGTGGGTACCCGAAGTACCGTCGAACTCGTCGTAGCGTGTTCCACCGCCTATCTGTCCGAAGGGCAGAAAGAAACTGCGGGAACTCGGCGGGAGCCGGTAATCGAAATGCCGACGATAACCTCGGTAGGCGGCGGGTGCCGGTAGTCGAATCGACAGTCCTGCCGCCAACAGCCTGCTGACATGCCGATAACGCTTACGCCACGTCCATCGTCGATTCCAGTCAAGCCTCACCAGTCCCCTATATATAGAAGGAAACTACATTTAATGCCATCACTACTCAAAAGTACGGCTTTTCTATGTGCGGTAAAAGGCGAGAGCTTATGCGGGAGAGTTCCGCGTGGGTACCCGAAGTACCGTCGAACTCGTCGTAGCGTGTTCCACGGCCAATCTGTCCGAAGGGCAGAAAGAAACTGCGGGAACTCGGCGGGAGCCGGTAATCGAAATGCCGACGATAACCTCGGTAGGCGGCGGGTGCCGGTAGTCGAATCGACAGTCCTGCCGCCAACAGCCTGCTGACATGCCGATAACGCTTACGCCACGTCCATCGTCGATTCCAGTCAAGCTCACCAGTCCCCTATATATAGAAGGAAACTACATTTAATGCCATCACTACTCAAAAGTACGGCTTTTCTATGTGCGGTAAAAGGCGAGAGCTTATGCGGGAGAGTTCCGCGTGGGTACCCGAAGTACCGTCGAACTCGTCGTAGCGTGTTCCACGGCCAATCTGTCCGAAGGGCAGAAAGAAACTGCGGGAACTCGGCGGGAGCCGGTAATCGAAATGCCGACGATAACCTCGGTAGGCGGCGGGTGCCGGTAGTCGAATCGACAGTCCTGCCGCCAACAGCCTGCTGACATGCCGATAACGCTTACGCCACGTCCATCGTCGATTCCAGTCAAGCTCACCAGTCCCCTATATATAGAAGGAAACTACATTTAATGCCATCACTACTCAAAAGTACGGCTTTTCTATGTGCGGTAAAAGGCGAGAGCTTATGCGGGAGAGTTCCGCGTGGGTACCCGAAGTACCGTCGAACTCGTCGTAGCGTGTTCCACAGCCAATCTGTCCGAAGGGCAGAAAGAAACTGCGGGAACTCGGCGGGAGCCGGTAATCGAAATGCCGACGATAACCTCGGTAGGCGGCGGGTGCCGGTAGTCGAATCGACAGTCCTGCCGCCAACAGCCTGCTGACATGCCGATAACGCTTACGCCACGTCCATCGTCGATTCCAGTCAAGCCTCACCAGTCCCCTATATATAGAAGGAAACTACATTTAATGCCATCACTACTCAAAAGTACGGCTTTTCTATGTGCGGTAAAAGGCGAGAGCTTATGCGGGAGAGTTCCGCGTGGCTACCCTAAGTGCCGTCGAACTCGTCGTAGCGTGTTCCACCGCCTATCTGTCCGAAGGGCAGAAAGAAACTGCGGGAACTCGGCGGGAGCCGGTAATCGAAATGCCGACGATAACCTCGGTAGGCGGCGGGTGCCGGTAGTCGAATCGACAGTCCTGCCGCCAACAGACTGCTGTCATGCCGATAACGCTTACGCCACGTCCATCGTCGATTCCAGTCAAGCCTCACCAGTCCCCTATATATAGAAGGAAACTACATTTAATGCCATCACTACTCAAAAGTACGGCTTTTCTATGTGCGGTAAAAGGCGAGAGCTTATGCGGGAGAGTTCCGCGTGGGTACCCGAAGTACCGTCGAACTCGTCGTAGCGTGTTCCACCGCCTATCTGTCCGAAGGGCAGAAAGAAACTGCGGGAACTCGGCGGGAGCCGGTAATCGAAATGCCGACGATAACCTCGGTAGGCGGCGGGTGCCGGTAGTCGAATCGACAGTCCTGCCGCCAACAGCCTGCTGACATGCCGATAACGCTTACGCCACGTCCATCGTCGATTCCAGTCAAGCCTCACCAGTCCCCTATATATAGAAGGAAACTACATTTAATGCCATCACTACTCAAAAGTACGGCTTTTCTATGTGCGGTAAAAGGCGAGAGCTTATGCGGGAGAGTTCCGCGTGGCTACCCTAAGTACCGTCGAACTCGTCGTAGCGTGTTCCACCGCCTATCTGTCCGAAGGGCAGAAAGAAACTGCGGGAACTCGGCGGGAGCCGGTAATCGAAATGCCGACGATAACCTCGGTAGGCGGCGGGTGCCGGTAGTCGAATCGACAGTCCTGCCGCCAACAGCCTGCTGACATGCCGATAACGCTTACGCCACGTCCATCGTCGATTCCAGTCAAGCCTCACCAGTCCCCTATATATAGAAGGAAACTACATTTAATGCCATCACTACTCAAAAGTACGGCTTTTCTATGTGCGGTAAAAGGCGAGAGCTTATGCGGGAGAGTTCCGCGTGGGTACCCGAAGTACCGTCGAACTCGTCGTAGCGTGTTCCACCGCCTATCTGTCCGAAGGGCAGAAAGAAACTGCGGGAACTCGGCGGGAGCCGGTAATCGAAATGCCGACGATAACCTCGGTAGGCGGCGGGTGCCGGTAGTCGAATCGACAGTCCTGCCGCCAACAGCCTGCTGACATGCCGATAACGCTTACGCCACGTCCATCGTCGATTCCAGTCAAGCCTCACCAGTCCCCTATATATAGAAGGAAACTACATTTAATGCCATCACTACTCAAAAGTACGGCTTTTCTATGTGCGGTAAAGGCGAGAGCTTATGCGGGAGAGTTCCGCGTGGCTACCCTAAGTACCGTCGAACTCGTCGTAGCGTGTTCCACCGCCTATCTGTCCGAAGGGCAGAAAGAAACTGCGGGAACTCGGCGGGAGCCGGTAATCGAAATGCCGACGATAACCTCGGTAGGCGGCGGGTGCCGGTAGTCGAATCGCCAGTCCTGCCGCCAACAGCCTGGTGTCATGCCGATAACGCTTACGCCACGTCCATCGTCGATTCCAGTCAAGCTCACCAGTCCCCTTTATATATAGAAGGAAACTACATTTAATGCCATCACTACTCAAAAGTACGGCTTTTCTATGTGCGGTAAAAGGCGAGAGCTTATGCGGGAGAGTTCCGCGTGGCTACCCTAAGTACCGTCGAACTCGTCGTAGCGTGTTCCACCGCCTATCTGTCCGAAGGGCAGAAAGAAACTGGGGGAACTCGGCGGGAGCAGGTAATCGAATTGCCGACGATAACCTCGGTAGGCGGCGGGTGCCGGTAGTCGAATCGACAGTCCTGCCGCCAACAGCCTGCTGACATGCCGATAACGCTTACGCTACGTCCATCGTCGATTCCAGTCAAGCTCACCAGTCCCCTATATATAGAAGGAAACTACATTTAATGCCATCACTACTCAAAAGTACGGCTTTTCTATGTGCGGTAAAAGGCGAAAGCTTATGCGGGAGAGTTCCGCGTGGCTACCCTCTGTTCGGTGACATGCCGATAACGCTTACGCTACGTCCATCGTCGATGACAGTCAAGCCTCACCAGTCCCCTATATATATAGAAGGAAACTACATTTAATGCCATCACTACTCAATAGTACGGCCTTTCTATGTGCGGTAAAAGGCGAGAGCTTATGCGGGAGAGTTCCGCGTGGCTACCCTAAGTACCGTCGAACTCGTCGTAGCGTGTTCCACCGGGTATCTGTCCGAAGGGCACAAAGAAACTGCGGGCACTCGGCGGGAGCAGGTGATCGAAATACCGGCGATATCCTCTAGGGACGACGAATCGAAGGAACCGCCGCCAACCTTTTGGGCACTTTTCGCAACGGCTGAGCCTAGACGTACGTCCCGTTGGAGAAAGCTGCTGTTTGACCACGCACGCGCGAAACAGCCCGAGAAAATGGATTCCCCCGTCGGTAGGCGGCGGGCGCGGGTGTTTAAATTTCCCAATCGCTGGTACATGCTCTGAGACTCTGTTCGACTTGTACCGAGGCCAATGCGTGTACTCGGCGGGAGCAGGTGATCGAAATGCCGTCCACATCCTCTAGGGACGACGAATCGAAGGACCCGCCGCCAACCTTTCGGGCACTTTTTGCAACGGCTGCGTCTAGACGTCCGACCCGTTGGAGCAAGCTGCTGTTCGACCACGCACGCGCGATAGAGGCCGAGAAAATGGGTTCCCCCGTCGGTAGGCGGCGGGTGCGGGTGTTTAAATTTCCCGCTCGCTGGCACATGCTCTGAGACTCTGTTCGACTTGTACCGAGGCCAATGCGTGTACTCGGCGGGAGCAGGTGTTCGAAATGCCGACCGTATCCTCTAGGGACGACGAATCGAAGGTCCCGCCGCCAACCTTTCGGGCACTTTTCGCAACGGCTGCGTCTAGACGTCCGACCCGTTGGAGCAAGCGGCTGTTAGACCACGCACGCGCGAAACAGACCGAGAAAATCGGTTCCCCCGTCGGTAGGCGGCGGGCGCGGGTGTTTAAATTTCCCAATCGCTGGCACATGCTCTGAGACTCTGTTCGACTTGTACCGAGGCCAATGCGTGTACTCGGCGGGAGCAGGTGTTCGAAATGCCGACCGTATCCTCTAGGGACGACGAATCGAAGGTCCCGCCGCCAACCTTTCGGGCACTTTTCGCAACGGCTGCGTCTAGACGTCCGACCCGTTGGAGCAAGCGGCTGTTAGACCACGCACGCGCGAAACATACCGAGAAAATCGGTTCCCCCGTCGGTAGGCGGCGGGCGCGGGTGTTTAAATTTCCCAATCCCTGGCACATGCTCTGAGACTCTGTTCGACTTGTACCGAGGCCAATGCGTGTACTCGGCGGGAGCAGGTGTTCGAAATGCCGACCGTATCCTCTAGGGACGACGAATCGAAGGACCCGCCGCCAACCTTTCGGGCACTTTTCGCAACGGCTGCGTCTAGACGTCCGACCCGTTGGAGCAAGCTGCTGTTGGACCACGCACGCGCGAAACAGACCGAGAAAATCGGTTCCCCCGTCGGTAGGCGGCGGGCGCGGGTGTTTAAATTTCCCAATCGCTGGCACATGCTCTGAGACTCTGTTCGACTTGTACCGAGGCCAATGCGTGTACTCGGCGGGAGCAGGTGTTCGAAATGCCGACCGTATCCTCTAGGGACGACGAATCGAAGGACCCGCCGCCAACCTTTCGGGCACTTTTCGCAACGGCTGCGTCTAGACGTCCGACCCGTTGGAGCAAGCTGCTGTTGGACCACGCACGCGCGAAACAGACCGAGAAAATCGGTTCCCCCGTCGGTAGGCGGCGGGCGCGGGTGTTTAAATTTCCCAATCGCTGGCACATGCTCTGAGACTCTGTTCGACTTGTACCGAGGCCAATGCGTGTACTCGGCGGGAGCAGGTGATCGAAATGCCGTCCACATCCTCTAGGGACGACGAATCGAAGGACCCGCCGCCAACCTTTCGGGCACTTTTTGCAACGGCTGCGTCTAGACGTCCGACCCGTTGGAGCAAGCTGCTGTTCGACCACGCACGCGCGAAAGAGGCCGAGAAAATGGGTTCCCCCGTCGGTAGGCGGCGGGCGCGGGTGTTTAAATTTCCCGCTCGCTGGCACATGCTCTGAGACTCTGTTCGACTTGTACCGAGGCCAATGCGTGTACTCGGCGGGAGCAGGTGTTCGAAATGCCGACCGTATCCTCTAGGGACGACGAATCGAAGGTCCCGCCGCCAACCTTTCGGGCACTTTTCGCAACGGCTGCGTCTAGACGTCCGACCCGTTGGAGCAAGCGGCTGTTAGAACACGCACGCGCGAAACAGACCGAGAAAATCGGTTCCCCCGTCGGTAGGCGGCGGGCGCGGGTGTTTAAATTTCCCAATCGCTGGCACATGCTCTGAGACTCTGTTCGACTTGTACCGAGGCCAATGCGTGTACTCGGCGGGAGCAGGTGTTCGAAATGCCGACCGTATCCTCTAGGGACGAAGAATCGAAGGTCCCGCCGCCAACCTTTCGGGCACTTTTCGCAACGGCTGCGTCTAGACGTCCGACCCGTTGGAGCAAGCTGCTGTTGGACCACGCACGCGCGAAACAGATCGAGAAAATCGGTTCCCCCGTCGGTAGGCGGCGGGCGCGGGTGTTTAAATTTCCCAATCGCTGGCACATGCTCTGAGACTCTGTTCGACTTGTACCGAGGCCAATGCGTGTACTCGGCGGGAGCAGGTGTTCGAAATGCCGACCGTATCCTCTAGGGACGACGAATCGAAGGTCCCGCCGCCAACCTTTCGTGCACTTTTCGCAACGGCTGCGCCTAGACGTACGACCCGTGTCATGGGTTTCATTTATAAAGCAAAACTGTGAAGAAACAGGACACGAACATTAAAATATAAGTATCGTTTGTATGGATAACACTGATCTGGAATTAGCACTTAAAGAAACCATCCACATTAAACAACTTTAATCTACACCGAATATCATGTAGTCTTCATTCAAATAGCACATTTTAAAATATTTACAGCATGTTTTATTGTCAGTAATTTACTTTCCGTGTATTTTAGTTTCACATTATCGTAATTTCAGCAATATATTTTATTTAGTTAGTTAGAAATTACGTCTTTCTATTTTGCTCTGTATACTGAAGATGGAATATGTAAAATATTGAAAACTTTACCTCTGTCCCCTTCTATTGTATCAAAGTATTTCTTCATCTTCAATACAATTATACAATTAATCGTCAAACATCATTTTCGTTCGATACAATGATTGCTAATATATTGATATGACCATATGTAAACGAACTGTTGTCTGTATGCTGTGACTCTGAAAATTAAAGTTAAAAAGGAAAATCTTGAAATGTGCTTCCTTTCAGAATGCAAACTTCGATACATCATTCCAAAGTTTCTCCATTTTAGTGAGCAAAACTTTGAAAAATTCATTATCTTATCATATTTGTCTGAAGAGAGTATCGGTTTGTTTGAATTTGGCTCTATACTGCACGAGGGCTATCTGCTATAGCCGTCGATAATTTAGCAGTGAAAGAAAAGAGGATAGGTACCAAGTGATCACCACTCACCAACCACTGTTTCACAGAGGAACTGTGGGATTGCTTGTAACAATGAACCGCCCAGTCACGTATCATAAAGGGTGAGCATGTTTCGTAGAACAAAAGTTGGGTCAAGAATTTCGAACAAAACATCAACAGAACATAATTTTACTGGAAAAGTTCAAAGTGTACTGTACTAACCATAGAATCGTGGAAACCAGAGTTGATTACACCGACGTACTAAACAAGTGGAACGAAGACAAATTGTTCAGTGTGA
>NC_134827.1:42027554-42080054 GCF_004210375.1 Tachypleus tridentatus | reverse complement strand
CCACCAACTAAGAACGGCCATGCACCACCACCCACTGAATCAAGAAAGAGCTCTTAATCTGTCAATCCTTCCAGTGTCCGGGCCGGGTGAGTTTCCCGTGTTGAGTCAAATTAAGCCGCAGGCTCCACTCCTGGTGGTGCCCTTCCGTCAATTCCTTTAAGTTTCAGCTTTGCAACCATACTTCCCCCGGAACCCAAACACTTTGGTTTCCCGGAAGCTGCCCGCCGAGTCGTTTGAGGAACTCAGGCGGATCGCTGGTTGGCATCGTTTATGGTTAGAACTAGGGCGGTATCTGATCGCCTTCGAACCTCTAACTTTCGTTCTTGATTAATGAAAACATTCTTGGCAAATGCTTTCGCAGTAGTTCGTCTTGCGACGGTCCAAGAATTTCACCTCTAGCGTCGCAATACGAATGCCCCGTCTGTCCCTCTTAATCATTACCTCGTGTTCCGAAAACCAACAAAATAGAACCGAGGTCCTATTCCATTATTCCATGCACCATTATTCAGGCGTTTCGCCTGCTTTGAGCACTCTAATTTTTCAAAGTAAACTTGCCGGCCACCCAAGACACTCAATCAAGGGCACCGAGGGAAAACCGGCAGGATGTTTAGGCCAGGAAGTAACCGCCAAAGCGGACCCCCTGTCTAGAACTGAGATCCAACTACGAGCTTTTTAACCGCAACAACTTTAATATACGCTATTGGAGCTGGAATTACCGCGGCTGCTGGCACCAGACTTGCCCTCCAATAGATCCTCGTTAAAGGATTTAGAGTGTACTCATTCCAATTACGGGGCCTCGATAGAGTCCCGTATCGTTATTTTTCGTCACTACCTCCCCGTTCTGGGAGTGGGTAATTTGCGCGCCTGCTGCCTTCCTTGGATGTGGTAGCCGTTTCTCAGGCTCCCTCTCCGGAATCGAACCCTGATTCCCCGTTACCCGTTACGACCATGGTAGGCGCATAACCTACCATCGACAGTTGATAAGGCAGACACTTGAAAGATGCGTCGCCGGTGCTAGACCGTGCGATCAGCCAAAAGTTATCCAGAGTCACCATCATTTGCGGACCGAGGTCCGATTGGTCTTGGTCTAATAAATGCGCTCGTCCCGTGAGGTCGGAGCTTTGTTGCATGTATTAGCTCTAGAATTACCACAGTTATCCAAGTAGGAAAGTACGATCTAAGGAACAACGGCTGGATAATGAGCCATTCGCGGTTTCACCTTATTTCGGCATGTACTTAGACATGCATGGCTTAATCTTTGAGACAAGCATATGACTACTGGCAGGATCAACCAGGTATCTTTTCTCGTTCGGTGCAAGCCACCCGCTCCAACGGCGAGTAGAAACACCACTCTCGAATCGGCAGACGCGTGGCTAGATACACGCCTGCCGTTCTCTGTCTACTTCGTGTCACCAATCACGAGACAGACCTCTTACACACTCTAGAGTACGAGTTCTCCAAAACAACAGTTCCGATAAAACGAAACAAACTAGGGCGTATCAGGAAGAACCGACCTTCGGAGGACAGCTCAACCCACACTAAGCTATATCGAAAATGATGCATATTCCGATGTCTCGGCATGGTTACCCGAAACTCGTCGCATCAGCAGTGGGAACAGAACGTCTTTCGTAACAAAAGACAATCGTTAATCGCTCGGATTAACTCGTACGCGTGCGGTCGAACGCACGTACTGCTTTTATCCCCGCTCGGACCGAGAGGGAAAGGGAAACAGTCACCGTTATTGACGTGCCCCGTGAAAGGGAAGGGGCGCTCGGACCCTTGGTTTGACAAGCTGAAATTCAACGGCTCGTGCAGAGCACGCTGCGGGTCCAGCATCCCTTGTGTCTCTGACTGAGACCGGCTAATCGCTCGGATTAACTCGTAGGCGTGCGGTCGAACGCACGTACTGCTTTTATCCCCGCTCGGACCGAGAGGGATAGGGAAACAGTCACCGTTGTTCACGTGCCCCGTGAAAGGGAAGAGCCGCTCGGACCCTTGGTTTGACATGCTGAAATTCAACGGCTCGTGCAGAGCACGCTGCGGGTCCAGCATCCCGTGTGTCTCTGACTGAGACCGGCTAATCGCTCGGATTAACTCGTAGGCGTGCGGTCGAACGCACGTACTGCTTTTATCCCCACTCGGACAGAGAGGGAAAGGGAAACAGTCACCGTTGTTCACGTGCCCCGTGAAAGGGAAGAGCCGCTCGGACCCTTGGTTTGACATGCTGAAATTCAACGGCTCGTGCAGAGCACGCTGCGGGTCCAGCATCCCGTGTGTCTCTGACTGAGACCGGCTAATCGCTCGGATTAACTCGTAGGCCGTGCGGTCGAACGCACGTACTGCTTTTATCCCCGCTCGGACCGAGAGGGAAAGGGAAACAGTCACCGTAAATAACATGCCCCGTGAAAGGGAAGGGCCGCTCGGACCCTTGGTTTGACATGCTGAAATTCAACGACTCGTGCAGAGCACGCTGCGGGTCCAGCATCCCGTGTGTCTCTGACTGAGACCGGCTAATCGCTCGGATTAACTCGTAGGCGTGCGGTCGAACGCACGTACTGCTTTTATCCCCGCTCGGACCGAGAGGGAAAGGGAAACAGTCACCGTTGTTCACGTGCCCCGTGAAAGGGAAGAGCCGCTCGGACCCTTGGTTTGACATGCTGAAATTCAACGGCTCGTGCAGAGCACGCTGCGGGTCCAGCATCCCGTGTGTCTCTGACTGAGACCGGCTAATCGCTCGGATTAACTCGTAGGCGTGCGGTCGAACGCACGTACTGCTTTTATCCCCGCTCGGACCGAGAGGGAAAGGGAAACAGTCACCGTTGTTCACGTGCCCCGTGAAAGGGAAGAGCCGCTCGGACCCTTGGTTTGACATGCTGAAATTCAACGGCTCGTGCAGAGCACGCTGCGGGTCCAGCATCCCGTGTGTCTCTGACTGAGACCGGCTAATCGCTCGGATTAACTCGTAGGCGTGCGGTCGAACGCACGTACTGCTTTTATCCCCGCTCGGACCGAGAGGGAAAGGGAAACAGTCACCGTAAATAACATGCCCCGTGAAAGGGAAGAGCCGCTCGGACCCTTGGTTTGACATGCTGAAATTCAACGACTCGTGCAGAGCACGCTGCGGGTCCAGCATCCCGTGTGTCTCTGACTGAGACCGGCTAATCGCTCGGATTAACTCGTAGGCGTGCGGTCGAACGCACGTACTGCTTTTATCCCCGCTCGGACCGAGAGGGAAAGGGAAACAGTCACCGTAAATAACATGCCCCGTGAAAGGGAAGGGCCGCTCGGACCCTTGGTTTGACAAGCTGAAATTCAACGACTCGTGCAGAGCACGCTGCGGGTCCAGCATCCCGTGTGTCTCTGACTGAGACCGGCTAATCGCTCGGATTAACTCGTAGGCGTGCGGTCGAACGCACGTACTGCTTTTATCCCCGCTCGGACCGAGAGGGAAAGGGAAACAGTCACCGTTGTTAACGTGCCCCGTGAAAGGGAAGAGCCGCTCGGACCCTTGGTTTGACATGCTGAAATTCAACGACTCGTGCAGAGCACGCTGCGGGTCCAGCATCCCGTGTGTCTCTGACTGAGACCGGCTAATCGCTCGGATTAACTCGTAGGCGTGCGGTCGAACGCACGTACTGCTTTTATCCCCGCTCGGACCGAGAGGGAAAGGGAAACAGTCACCGTAAATAACATGCCCCGTGAAAGGGAAGGGCCGCTCGGACCCTTGGTTTGACAAGCTGAAATTCAACGACTCGTGCAGAGCACGCTGCGGGTCCAGCATCCCGTGTGTCTCTGACTGAGACCGGCTAATCGCTCGGATTAACTCGTAGGCGTGCGGTCGAACGCACGTACTGCTTTTATCCCCGCTCGGACCGAGAGGGAAAGGGAAACAGTCACCGTAAATAACATGCCCCGTGAAAGGGAAGGGCCGCTCGGACCCTTGGTTTGACAAGCTGAAATTCAACGACTCGTGCAGAGCACGCTGCGGGTCCAGCATCCCGTGTGTCTCTGACTGAGACCGGCTAATCGCTCGGATTAACTCGTAGGCGTGCGGTCGAACGCACGTACTGCTTTTATCCCCGCTCGGACCGAGAGGGAAAGGGAAACAGTCACCGTTATTGACTTGCCCCGTGAAAGGGAAGAGCCGCTCGGACCCTTGGTTTGACATGCTGAAATTCAACGACTCGTGCAGAGCACGCTGCGGGTCCAGCATCCCGTGTGTCTCTGACTGAGACCGGCTAATCGCTCGGATTAACACGTAGGGGTGCGGTCGAACGCACGTACTGCTTTTATCCCCGCTCGGACCGAGAGGGAAAGGGAAACAGTCACCGTTATTGACTTGCCCCGTGAAAGGGAAGAGCCGCTCGGACCCTTGGTTTGACATGCTGAAATTCAACGACTCGTGCAGAGCACGCTGCGGGTCCAGCATCCCGTGTGTCTCTGACTGAGACCGGCTAATCGCTCGGATTAACTCGTAGGCGTGCGGTCGAACGCACGTACTGCTTTATCCCCGCTCGGACCGAGAGGGAAAGGGAAACAGTCACCGTTATTGACTTGCCCCGTGAAAGGGAAGGGCCGCTCGGACCCTTGGTTTGACAAGCTGAAATTCAACGACTCGTGCAGAGCACGCTGCGGGTCCAGCATCCCGTGTGTCTCTGACTGAGACCGGCTAATCGCTCGGATTAACTCGTAGGCGTGCGGTCGAACGCACGTACTGCTTTTATCCCCGCTCGGACCGAGAGGGAAAGGGAAACAGTCACCGTAAATAACATGCCCCGTGAAAGGGAAGGGCCGCTCGGACCCTTGGTTTGACAAGCTGAAATTCAACGACTCGTGCAGAGCACGCTGCGGGTCCAGCATCCCGTGTGTCTCTGACTGAGACCGGCTAATCGCTCGGATTAACTCGTAGGCGTGCGGTCGAACGCACGTACTGCTTTTATCCCCGCTCGGACCGAGAGGAAAGGGAAACAGTCACCGTAAATAACATGCCCCGTGAAAGGGAAGGGCCGCTCGGACCCTTGGTTTGACAAGCTGAAATTCAACGACTCGTGCAGAGCACGCTGCGGGTCCAGCATCCCGTGTGTCTCTGACTGAGACCGGCTAATCGCTCGGATTAACTCGTAGGCGTGCGGTCGAACGCACGTACTGCTTTTATCCCCGCTCGGACCGAGAGGTAGTAGAAACATTAGTTACTATTAAATATTTTCCAAAGAGACCTATCAAGTTTCTGTTTTATTCACTCAATGAAAGATTAAAATTTAATAATTTAATCAGGTTGTTTTTTTATAATTGCATTAAAACATAATTCTAGTTCATAAGATGCAGTTGGATTTTTTTTCAGGATATCAGAGTTTTTCAGCTTTATCGGTGGATACATTGGAATGTGGTTGGGTATATCTGGCCAAATTCTAGATTTCTAGAAAGCCTTATTCTGTTTCGTTTCCTGCACAGTGACCCATACAAGAGAAAAAAAAGCAGCAATGCATTTACTCAAGGGAAGGTTGGGCGATGCAATAAAGGAACCTTACAAGAAACATTACCAGCAACAGTCAGTGACGGTTAGAAAGTCTTCTATTGAAAATAAAACCAACTAGAAGAGGCACTGCAAAATTCATGGTGTTAGAGGGTGGACTCCATCAACATCAATTCCAAGGATCAAACAAATCAATGCTATAACCTAAAGATCAAATAAGTTCACATTATAACCTAAGTATCAAATGAATCAGTGTTAAAATCCAAAGGATTACACAAGTCATTATCACAGTCTAAGACCCACATGAGTCTACACCATAACTTAAGAATCAAATAAGACAATACCACAATCCAAGGTTAACAAAGACAATGTTATAACCCAAAGATCAAACAAGTCACAATCATAACCAAATGATTCAGTAACCAGCTTCTTTAACAGAATTGAACAGACAAAATGGCCACTTCCGATACAAATAATTAAGTAATCAAAGAGAAATAGCAGAAACGGTGTTTGTGATTGATAAATGTCTAATTATTGTAGTCAAGTGCATGCACGCTGACATAGATACACATCACTGTCTGTTTTAATTAATACAAGCTAGTTCGAGGTATTGTTGATGTAAAATAAAAAAACAGAAGTGAGTTGACAACAGTGTTTGTAATCACATTGTTTAATAGTTTTTTGGGCACTGTTTCCACTACAGGTATATTTATTTAATTGAATTTCATTTGTAGAATATTGTGTCTAGAGAAAATAAACATTGAAAGTGTGTTTACATGAAGTTCACACTTTATTTTTTTTTTATCACACTAGACTAGTTTATTAGTTTAAGAGAAGTAATTTAAAACTTTGGTGTTGAAAACTTTGGCTGGTGGGCCCAGCATGACCAGATGGTTGAGACACTGAACATCTAATCTAAGGGTCTCAAGTTCAGATCCTTTCACACCAAACATACCCAGCCTTTAAGCTGTGGGGTCCATTATGGTGTGATGATGAATTGCACAATTTTTGCTAAAATAATAGCTCAGTGTTGGAGGTAGGTGGTAATGACCAACTGTATGTGATAGCATAGTAACCAACTTCTACAAAATGCCATTAAGTACCCATAAAGTGAGTACCCATGGACTGGTTTATAATAGTCATGGAAGAAAATAATGACTCTCAAGTTAGAGTTATCACCTGTGTTGAAAATTCAACTGTTTTGTGTCTTTCAGTCATGTATTAGGTATAGAATAATTAAAGAAAGTAAAGAGTAATGAAAAATACTTAAACTCACTGAATGTCATTTTGAAAGAATATCATTTGATGAGAGAAAATAACCAGAAGACTAAACAGTAAATAATTTATAATAACCAGAAGACTAAACAGTAAATAATTTATAATAACCAGAAGACTAAACAGAAAATAATTTATAATAACCAGAAGACTAAACAGTAAATAATTTATAATAATCAGAAGACTAAACAGTAAATAATTTATAATAACCAGAAGACTAAACAGTAAATAATTTATAATAACCAGAAGACTAAACAGTAAATAATTTATATAACCAGAAGACTAAACAGTAAATAATTTATAATAATCAGAAGACTAAACAGTAAATAATTTATTTCGCAGATAGATTTTCTATCAACATTTTATAGTTTAATGGAACTACAGTTGGAATCTCTAAATATTAATTAATTCATGTCAAGGTAATGGAAATCATTCATTTTATTTTTGAACTAGCTTATCTTACCTGTTTCATTTTACTCAGTTACTCTTAAATCTATTTTACTTGGAGGTTATCTTTAAATTGAATTCCATTCAAACATATTATATGCAGCAAATCAAAGATAACTAAACAATCAAAATCCATTTGACATCAACTTAGAAACCAACCTTTTGTAAAAGTACTTATTAAGCGAATGTACATGGAGTTGGTCCAATGGACCAGCTCTATACTGGAGATGGAATATTGATTATAATTACAAATTTACTATGTATGTCTACATGAAATTTGCAAACCTTTTGGGAAACCATTACAAGTATGTTGTGAGACAAAAATCAGATGACCAACAAATGCATCTATCTTGAAGCCTAACCTGTGAAGTCAGAATGTTGGGTGATGATGTTCATGAGAAGAAAAAAATATTTCAATTCCTTGTATAGATTTCAAATTGTATATACAACCTATAATACCTCTCAAAATGTATATCTACAGTTTTATCTGTATCTATGTATCTTGTGTCTGGCATTTACTCTCTTCTACCATTTAGTGTAAAATGGATAAGTATTTCTGACATCAAACTTGTAGCGTCATGTTGTTCTTCAAAGGTCACAGCATGCACACTTTGATCTTTACTCATGCACATGGACATTAAAAAACTCAAGGAAATTTTTTAAAATATACAATTTAAATGCTTTAAAATCTTATTGAAAGCACACAGCAGTATAAACTATTACTCTTATGTTTATATAGATTTCCAGTTTTGTATAATGTATAAAACTTTGACCAATCAGTTAACATAAATGATGCTGTCACCTATTTATTCTTCTTTTATAAAGATTTCTAAAACAAAGGTTGAAACCTATGGACCCAAATCACCGTGTAAAATCAACTTTCATTTCATAAACGTTTCTAATGATTCTAAACACACTGTATTTCATATTGTTCCAATTAGCCTGCGAAGAAGACAGCATTATCCATCACATGTTGGAAAATTTATTAGTCACATAAAATTATAGAAAATTAACTTGTCATATCACCAAGACAGATATTGTGTCACCCTTATATAAAACAAATTTTTCACATCACACACACATACACCCTTGTGCAAATTAATTGAAACAAATGGTCATTTTACAATATTTTAGCATGGTGGCCAGTGTAGGCTCGCTGGACCCACTGATTTCCTTTAATAGTCATTTTTCACACAGGCGGTGTAATAAGCTATGTTTTGCAGTACAGTCGATCGATTTTTTGGGATATGTGAAATTTTGAAAAATATTACAAAATTGCGTTAGAAGGGCAAGGAGACCAGTCAAAAAACAACTTCTTACGAATGAATGAAAAAACGGTATCAATGAGTCTGAAATACAATAAATGGATGCAGAAACAATGGAGGAAGGTGTTATTCAGTGACAAGATGCATTTCTTCATTACAGGGTCAAAGAAGTCTGCATGTTCGCAGATCTCAGGCGAGAAACTTCAAGAATCTCACATCAATCAGTTTGCAAAACATCTCTTGAAGAAGATGTTTTGGAACTTTTCAACTAGTATGGCATCGAAGGCTAACATATAAGTAGAAGGTATGATGCAAGGACTACAGTACATCAAAGTCTTGCAGAGAAGAGTCGTTCCAGAATTGAAAAATAGATTTCCAGATAGATCTGGCTCCATGCCACATCGAAAATTGTGAAGAATTTTATGACTACAACGAGGAATGAAAGTGCTGGGCTGGCCTGGAAACTCTCTGGACTTAAATCTATTGAAAATCTTTGGGCGATTTGTAAAGAAAGACTTCAGGGAAAAAGACTGTACTCTGAAGATAAGCTGATTGAGGCCATAATTGAGGTGTGGTACCGCGATCCAAATATTAGTAAAAGATTGTAGTCAACTCGTGGACTCGATGCCAAAGCAAATTAATGATCTTCTGAAAAATAAAGGCGGTCATATATGTATTAATTTGCGGTAATTTTTGGATTCTTAGAAATAAAACGCAAAAAATTTAAAAATCATCATTTTCCGTCTTCTTTCAATTAATTTGCACAAGGGTGTATAGAAAGAGCCTTAAACATTTGATTGTGTAAGAAATTATTGGCAGAATTAATGTTTTTAGTTTTGTAACATTACAATTTCTCAAAGTACAAAATTATGGTTTCTTATGTCCATAGAATATTTGTCTGCCATATCTTTATTTGATTTCCCCATATGTATATTGGTAAAGTTTATAATGAATATATTAATTATCATGTTATCACTTTTGCCAAACTCACACATGAACCTAAAAATCACAAAAGACAATTAAAAATTGTTAATTTAAAAAGAGAAATGGAAGTAATCCATAAAGTACAGAAACAAGATTAATAAAAATGCAAATTATATATTTTGAAGAATACAACTTGGAACTCTAAAACAGTAAACCAATTAGGCTGGAAATAGCGAAAACATTATTTCCTCAAACTACAAATTCCTATTTTGACTCCATACCCACCACAGTACTTATTAATTTTAAATTACTTTGTTTCTTAAGTTTTTATGTCCATGCATGGAGAATAAAGTTTAAGCTACATATGTGCATATGCATTCAGTTGAATGTTACATATCTTTCAACAGCTTACTGCTATTTTGGCTTCTTTTAAACCCAATTGTTACTTACTGAGCCAGGTGGATTTGCACCTAAGGTTTCACGTAAACATGTTTAACTCTTGTTGAATACAAAAGCCACTCACCACAAATATTGCACATATTATGCACTTATAGCCACATCACTCAACTTTCAAATTTCATATATTATATCTCTCTAGGGGTTAGTGCAAAATATCTAGTTGATTTTATTGTAGAGTTGTGGAACAAAAAGATGAATAATAATAGTAACACAATACTAAACTACCCACTCACAATTTCAGCAAAGTAAAAAAAATTAATCACCACTCACAGCAGTAACTTAGAATGATATTCAACTACAGTTAGAAAACTCACTGAAATAGTTGCAGAAAATCATGTGGATACACAGCAGGCCAGTGAGAAATGATGAATCCTCAATGTGGTAGTTTCCAATTAATGCACTATAAAATGCACAAATTATTTTCCAATTAATGCACAGATATTTTGCAATGGCAAAAGTGAAGGGCTAAGGTAAATTCTTTAATTAATTTTAAAACTCCCTATGACACTCTCAATACCATTATTAATTAGTGGTGAAGTGGTTTCAGTAAAATAAATATCTGTAGCCATTTTCTGTTTTGTAGTGGTTAAGTAAAACTATAATCAATAATAGTGTGGTTTTAAATTTTGTGCAAAGCTACTGAGGGTTATCTACACTAGCCATCCCTAATTTTGCAGTGTGAGACTAGAGGAAAGGCAGCTAGTCATCACCACCCACCACCAACTCTTTACCGATGAATAGTGGGACTGACCATCACATTATAATGCCCCCATGACTGAAAGTACGAACATGTTTTGGAGTGCGGGATCAATAATAGTAAAGTCATATATACATACATTGTTTTATCAGTATGATAAACACACATTGATATATAAGCATAAGAAACTTTTATTTTTATTTGTGATGGAATATACTCCATATTTTGACAGGACATTGGTCTTTCTTCTTCAGATATGTTCAATATTAAGCTATAGACAGTTTATATAACATTATGAAGACAAAGAAATTACAAAGATGTAAGTAATATCTGTAGGCAACTGGATATAGGTAAAGGTCAAGTATGGTTAACTGTGTGGGCAGTGAACATACCTTGGCAAATATGGTTTATGTTGTTGAGACCGTCATCACAGTTTAGTGAGAAATCATTAGCTTTGATGACTTCTATGGTTTCAAATATTGATCAATTAGACTATATTTAACTATATCCAGTCACCTGCTGACATTATTTCTGTCTTACTTATTTCTAAAACCTTCATAATGTTATATATTCTTCAAAAGAAGAAGCATAAAAGGCAAAATTTGAGACAAATTGTTAACAAGTTTATTCGGGTAGTTCTGTGCGACATGTGTGAAACTTTGCACATTCACTGCTGAACATCCAATGTCTGCAAAGGCAAAGTCCATCACTAGTTGAAGTTTAACGTCACTCAACATCAATAATGAGTATGCCCCATGAGCATCAATAATTGCTTGGCATCTCCTGCCCATGGAAGCAATGAGATGATGAATCACATCCTGTGGAATGGCTGTCCACTCAGCCTGCAAAGCTGCAAGCTGAGGTAGAGTCTGCGGTTGAGGTTGTGCAGTTGCAGGCGTCGATCCAACTTCGTGCAAAGATGTTCGATGGGGTTTAAAGCTGGTGATCTGGAGGCCAGGAAGAACGTTGATGTTGTGGTGTCTCAAGAAGACAGTGGTGAGTCGGGCTGTGTGGGGCGGGCGTTGTCATGTTGAAAAAATCGTTGGCGTTCACCATGATGGGTTGCACATGGGGCCTAAGAATCTCGTCGATGGTATACGGTCTGATCAGAAATCCTACGCAGCTCTGGTATGGTTGAGGCGGTAGGCGTCACAGTGGTGGTCCTATCCTGAAGGTGACATAACCGAATGTAGCGATCTTGTGCGGGCGTGGTCACACGAGGTCTGCCAGATCGTGGATGGTCACGAGTTGATCCATGTTGTGGTGACAATTCCATAGCCTTGTGATGGTGCTTGGGTGGACATTCACAGCTCTGGCGACATCTGATCGAGATTCGCCTGCTTCCAGCGACCAGTGGGCGTTGTTGCGTTGTGCTACAGTCAATCTTGGCACAACTGTATTGCGTGTGGTGGATTAACACTGAGCTATGGAAACTGAGAACCCATCACTCTTATAGGGATTTTGCACATGTTGCTGCGTGCAGAACATGCAGATCTCTCAAACAAATTTATTGGACACGAATCGCGTTTTGGCGAAAAAATCCGATGTTTTCCTCCGTTTTCAAAGTGCACAACTTTTATTGTCAGTTTGGTCTGACAATCAGTGCCTTAACTGCGTGTAACATCACATGCTCTGAGCTTGTAACGTTATTACTTATATTTCTCTTTAAAATAAAAAAATATCCCTTTTGCATTTCTTTTTTTTTGAAGAGTATATAAACTGTGTATAGCTTAATATTGATCACATCTGAAAAGACAAACAAATGTTTATGGAAACATGTAGTACATTCCACCAGGAACAAAAACTTCACCAAGGCAAAAATAGATTCAGAAACAAGCAAGGTATGCACTTCCCTGTTTCTTGGTATGGGTAACTGACTGGTGATATGATTATGGTATAGAAAGAGATAATCTAGTTGTCAAATTTCAAACCAAGAGGTGTTGCAAAATCTAATGCCCTGATTCTTACTGACAGTGCCCCAATTACATTTGGTACTCTTGAAGAATCAAGAAAACCATGATCAACATCATAGTGGATTGCTGAAAATTCCCAAATGTTCACACCTGAGTCTTGAATCTTAAGCACAAAGCAACATCTCTGCTCAAACCTAAGAATATTGGATTTCATCATAATTTGCCAACTTTTACCTCCAATGCTTCAAAACATGGTGTATTTACATTAATTCTAGTGTTCATTGAAAGACTAACACTAATATACAGCTGCAGAAAAGCAGGTGTTTGACTGATGCATAAGTTTCTTGAATTAGTGCAAATCAATGGGGATACAAATAAAGTCATTTTATTTGTGATTGGGACCTTGACAATTAAAGGTCAAATGAAAATGGCTATGAGGGAGAGAGATGATTTGATCAAACAGATTCTTGTCCATGCTTCAGATGCTGGATATAAAATTGTCCAGGTTTGTGTTTATTGTTTATCTTCCTTCATATCAACTATTCATGAAAACTGGCATGTTAAACAGAATCGAGGCACTGACATCTCCACAGTCCACATTAGCAACAGCTCTAATTAGTCAAGTCTGCAGAGTTCTGACACGTGTGCATACCTACACTAGACATGATAGCATCATGTGGGAAGGTTCCACCTCTTTTTTTAGCTCTTATAAAGAAACACTCAGTTTTGTGGCACTTTTCATAAGCTTGAAGAAAATAGGAGCTAGCGATATGCTACCTTCACCTCCTTCAAGAAGTTTATGTGCCTCAAGTAAAACATTAAAACTACGATAATTCAGGAGAATGAGTTACATCTGCTATTTGTTTAGATTGAAGCGGATCAACACTGTTAAGGTTAAGAGGGTTATTCAAGCTATAAACTAAAGATGAAAACTGTCTGTCATATGTTTGAGTTGAAGTGAAATGACACTGTCAAGGTTAAGGAAGCTTAAACATTGAAACCAACAAGAACCTTGTATAGCGGGATGACATGACAGTATGAGCTATAGTGATTGATTAACCAATGTGACTCACGAGTTTTGGAGCTCATAAACAAGAGGAAACTGACCTCTTGATGATGCATTAGTATAAGTTATTATTATGAAATGAGCTTAAGAAATCACAAACAGGAAGTCAGCTGACAACATGGTACTATGAATAGGCCGACAATTCCATCAGCTAGTATATAAAAGGTCCTAGAACAGATGCCAGAATGTTCAAAATCTAGCAAATAATCCAAACTGATCTGATCATTCACATCCAGCTCATCTCAAAGAAGAAGGAGAGAAGATGTCTCTTACCGTTAGCAGAAACATCATTGGTAACATTCTGTTACCAAGTGTTTTAGTATTAAATCTCATTATCCAAAACATATGAAACAAACAATGGAGGACTATAATCAAATCTATTCTAAAGTATGACTTCCTAAGATTTCTGGTAATATCTGTATATGAACTAACTATTCTTAGGCTTCCAGAATACAAGTGCCACAATTTCACAGAATCTTATAATAACTTGTTATTTTAAGTTATATAAAACACATGGGAGAAGGAAAGATCATACAATGTTTATCCCTACATGCATAAATCAACAATTATCAGGTCACAAAATATGCTGAAAATTCTCTCAAAACTTAAAATATAATAATAATATTAGAAACAGTTAATAACTGTCAGCTCTTAGGTATTATTTAACTATAACTGAATAAGTATAGTTTTAACTTGAAATATGTTTGCATTTGTTTAACATACAAAAAAAACTGACAACAGGAATATACAAATAGTTAAAATATATAAAATAAAAGTTTTGTTAAAATGCAAATTCCTCAACACATTTTAAAGCATCACATGATACTTTTAAATTTTTACAACCCACTATTAAAGGCATTTTGCCTATATGTCAGGCAAATTTACATTATTTTGTTCATAAACAATAGGCTGAGTGTCATCAGCAATGTCTAATGGAACAGCCAAGGCTGAAGGTCGGAAGATCCAAGAGGGCGAAGATGATGGCTCCGACCATACAAATTCCGCCCGAGAGATAAAAGACAATGCCCCAATGTTCAATAGTCTCCTGAGTAGAAAAATAAAATTACAATCATTAGGTATTGTCAGACACAAAGTAAAATCAGTTCTGTGTAAATGTTTATTAAATATACATTTTCTTTCTAAAATGAGTAAAACATACTTTGTCTAAGTGGACAAAAATATCATTAATGATGAGATTCTCAAACTGATGAAAGAATTATAATTAAGAAAGGATGAACATTATGATAAATTAGTGACAGATAATGTCTAGTTCTATTATATGTTGATAGCTTATAAAGATCATAAGTTGGGACTAATCATTTGATATATGTTGATATATTGTGAAGATCAGAAGTTAGTGTTAACCATGTGATATAAGTTGATAACTTGAAGATCAGAAATTAATGTTAATCGAATGATATACTGTGAATATTCTACTACTTTAAATAATCTGGGTTAACAGTTTAATAACGATGACAGTCGGACTATCAGTTGTCAAACTACAACTGTAAGTTACTATGACTGACAGATCAACACATTTTCTCAGACATACATGAAATTTTGCATCATTCGAGTCACCAAAGAGTATTGTGTAAAGATGCACACTAGGGATTTAAAAGGACAGATTTTTATGGATGAGTTAATAATTTAAATACGGATAGAACTCTCAAATGAATAGAGGACCAGGTACAGTTGGAATAAGCACTGAAACAGTGATACATTAACTACATATAAGATTATATAATTTAACTGATAGGGTTAAGTGATTTTGAGTTGAGAACTGCTATCTAAGCACAATGAATCCATTTTCTGGAGACTTATTACATGCATTGATATACCCACAAGAAAACCATCCTAGTCCAGTGGAACTAAAAATAAAAGATCACACAATAATCAGAAATAACAGTAATTCAACAACTGTATCCAAACAGAATCCAAGTCATTTAATTCATATTCTTCTGCTAGATATTCTTGCTTTATCCTGAGTTGCCACAATGAAATAAAAGGTTCAGTTCTATCCATAAGTAAAAATTAATGGACTGAACTTGTAGAATGTATTTAGCAACAGAGTTTAATGCTGCTTGAGTGTCCCAGTTATTCTGTTTACAAACCTGCATTTGTCTTTTGCAACCAAACTCTCAAATTGCAAAAGAACTCTCTAGGTGTTTATCATATCCTGTATCTATGGAAAGAGCACATATTCTGTTACTCTCCCTCAGGAACAGGCAACACTCTCTGTCCACTCTGATTAAGAGTATGTGTCAAAATGTTAAAACTGGTGATACAGATTTGTTATAGGTTATATGATTAACAAGACACATGTTGCATTAAACCACTTAATAAAATAAATATTACAATTATACTGTGTTTATATCCTAAATATTTTAAAATGTCTGTTACACTTTGCAACAAAATTTTTACTTTTTCTTGTTTCTGGGCAGAATGTGTTATTTCCCAATTTCTTATGCCTAAAGTAAGCGTTAAAGACCTCTCTTTTCTCTTCAAACTTTGCTTTTGTGACCTGGGTAGTGAAATTTTCAAATTTACCTACTTTCCAGAATATTCCAGGTAGATTTAGTGCTGAGGAGCTGAGAGAGAATTTTCTCAAACTTACAAGAACTTTCTGGGATGTGGTAGAGCTTGCGAGAATTTTCTAGAATTTCTACATTAATGTACATACAGATGCTCGCCACTCACCACTTGAGTTTAGTTCTAGCTGCCTAAAGTCAACACATAGACCTATCTGATTTTATCAGATATGGCATTAAGAAGCTCAAGCATTCTCCAGATGCATTCTGCTATGTATGTGGCCAATTTATCAAGAGAAAAAAAGCACTCTGGACAGCATCTGCTAAGATGTGTGAAGCCTACAAGGCATATTTGGGTATGCCTTTCGGGATCAAGACAAACCCTGGGTACCTCATTTTATCTGTGAGCACTGCAAAAACTCTAGAAGATGGACAATTTTGCTTGCTTGAATAGTAAGATTTTATATCACACAAATTTTAGACCTTCTAGAATTTACATTTTTTTAAAAGTTTCCAATAGTACAGAAAAATATCACAAAATATTTTGCATGAACCTCTTACACATTAGTTGTGGATGAAATAAATTTATTCTTCATAATAACAATTTTATTTTGCTATTTTGCAGAATGGTACAGAGGGAAAAGAGAGCCGTGAAGTTCACTATTTCAAGAATTTGGCATGAACCCACTGACCATTCAAGCAATTGCTACTTCTGCATGGTGGACCCTTCAAACATTGAGTTGGCAATAATGCATCTACTATCACATATTCAGACTTTCTATCATCCATCTCCCAGTGCGACACTGCCCTCACGCTCCCTGTAATCACTCTGCCAGAGAGAAAGCAGCCATCCTCACAAGAGAGCAGCAAATCAGAAGAGAAGATAGATGCTGAAGATGCAGATTACAATTTCAGAAATGCAGCTGGTGAGATAAATCCATACTACCACAACCAAAGAGACCTAAATGACTTGATCTAACAAAGTTGAATGCCAAGTTTTGGCGTCTAGGTTCAAGGAGTGGGATTTGTTAGATGAAAGTGTGCAAGTCGCAAGTAAGAGGAAGCATCACTAACATTTTCAAGCTTCTTCACTTGTCAAGATGTGCTCTGCCTCTACCACAATGTATCTAGTCTGTGTGAGGCAACTGGAATTGCCTGTAGTCCGAACAAGTGGTGCCTCTTCAATGAAAGCTTATCCAGAAGCCTCAAAGCTGTGCTGCTCCATAACAGGAATAAGTATCCATCTCTTCACATGGTTCATTCAGTGCACCTCAAAAGGAATAAAACAGCATCAAGACCTTGCTAGAAGCCTTAAAGTATGATGAGTATGGCTGGAAGATTATAGAAGACTTCAAAATGGTGGCATTCCTGATAGGTTTCCAAGGAGGCTTTACCAAGTTTCCATGTTATCTTTGCCTTTGGGACAGCAGGGACACCACATTGCACTACAACAGAAAGCACTGACCATAATGGACCAAGTTCTCTGTGGGGAGAAACAATGTCAAGTGTGAGCCACTAGTGGACCTTCAGAAGGTGTTGTGTTCCCATCATTGCACATAAAATTGGGTCTTATGAAACAATTTGTCACAGCTCTTGATAAGGAGTCTGCAACCTTTAAGTACCTTTAAGACTTCTTCCCTAAGCTTTTTTGAGACAAAGATCAAAGCTGGTGTCTTCACTGGACCACAAATAAAGAGTCAGAGTGAGTTATGTGTCACATACAGATAACAATATGTAACGAAATTTTACTTTTCCTTGTTCCTTGTTATTTCTCAATTGCTTATGCCTAAAGTAAATGGAAAGACCTATTTTTCTCTTCAAACTTTGCTTTTGTGACCTGGGAGCGTATACAGAAACCATGATGTGAAAGTGAGTTACATCAGAGTTGCAAATCTCGAAAAACTATCCACTTCTAAATATTTCAGTATAACTTTAGTATAAATACATGTAAATATTGATTCATATGTTGTTTTATTCAGTCTTTATATAAATGAAAATGTGCAAATTTACCCATTTTTACATGGAAAATTGGTTAACTTCCAAATTTCATCATCTTCGTCACAAAAGCAAAGTTTGAAGGGAATATTAGCCATTTAGTACCACATGCTGAAACCATGTGATCATCCATGACTGCTGTATCGTAATTGATAAAGTTTCAATTGCTTGTTTTAGAATTTTTATTCACAATATTTGTATGATAGACTAGAGGACAAGCAGGAAGACAACAACATCCACTGCCAACTCTCAGAGTACTCTTGTCTGACTGAATATTTTGATATGACTGTCACTCTTAAAGTGTATTTTGTCAACAAAAGATCACGTACCATAAAGCCATGGATTTAGTTTGAACAGGATGAACAGTATGCCAGTCCTCTTGTTCATTGACTTATGGTAGATTTAATCATAACCAGAAAGTGTAGGAAGTTGTTAGTAATAATCCCAAGAATGAACCAGAAGTTTATAGATAAAAATGATAAAATCATGGTCCTGAAGTTGAAGATTTAGTGAAGTAAGTTTAATTAAGATTAACTAAGTACTACAAATTTATAAATCATGTTAAATGAGGAATCGTTTAGTGTTTTCAGATATAAAAAGTTGAAAACTCAATAAAAGATTATATTCTTTTTTTTTTATTAACTTCAAAGAGCTTTGAATGAAATTTCAAAACACTAGTTTTTTACTCAGTCATTATAAACAAAGGTTAAAATGAATATTAAATGGTGTAGACTATTGTTAAATGGTATTATTTCATTCTAGAGACTGTACCACAGAAATGATGATAAAAATTTGTAATCTCTTGATGCAAACTTATTAACTTTGTCAAACTGCAAGTGTGCTGTAAGTTTCACACAGACATATCTTGACAGTTAAGGGTTTTGCTACAAACATACTGTCTTTTATGGGCTCATAAATGTAAGAAAACATTTGAAACAGAGATTGATAATTACCTCTGATTAATAAATGAACTATTTTCATTATTTGCATGTTGGTGAGAAACAAATGAAAAAAATTCATTTAATTTTTTAACATTTAAAATAGCACCACCCACGTTTCTGTTGAAATTAAATAAGGCATATTTCTGACAATATTAAACTTGCTTTAATCTCACTGCTATGTTGATTTATTCCAGTACTAATCGGCAGATTGTACAATGCAGATAAAATAATTTAAAACTCTTTAGATTTATGTGTCTTCACAGTAATAACCTGTTAACTTAAATACTTAGAAACAAAAAATAAGTTATATATAATGAAAATAGAAATATGCACATTTACTTACTGCATGCTCTGTCAAAGCACCAGCAACCGTTGGTGCAAAAATACCAGGAAAACTAGAAACTGTATTGACAATTCCCATCACAACACCTAAAAAAATAACACAAAATGTCAATATAAGTTATTTCGTTTTATGAGCGTGTATCTGTAGAAATATTTTCATCTTTGTAGGACAGTAACATGCAATACCAAAACTCTAAAGTGTGATGAGTACATGTGTGTTATAAACAGTGTATGAGACAACCAAAGAAGGAAAGTATTACTGAAATATTTAACAAAATGTCAATATAAGTTATTTCTTTTGATGACAACGTAACTAAAGAAATATTTTCGTCTGTGTAGGATAGTAACGTGCAATACCAAACATTCTCAAGCATATATATATATACATACAAGGTCTGTTAAAAAATACAGCGGACTGTTTGAATTGCGCGGCTCCTGTTGGTTCCAGGGGAATCCGCTTGGTGTCGCTAGGTTCGCAAAGATCAGCTGATTACGACGCCATTTCCGATTGCAGATATCTTCATTTGTGTATTAGCTTCGTGGTTTTAAGTGAAGTGCGATTTTTTCGTTTGGCGGATTTCAGAATGAATGACCTGAAGGAGCAACAACTTACTGTGAAATTTTGTGTTAAACTTGGAAAATCTGCAACTGAAACTTTGCTATGCTTAACATGGCTTATGGTGATGTTGCTATGAAGCGTACGGCATGTTTCAAGTGGCATGAATGTTTTAAGGATGGTCGACAGTCCATTGAAGATGATGAGCATCCTGGGCGTTCTTCCACGTCAACTGACGACCCACCACGTCGACAAAATCAACACCCTGGTGTGGGCAAATTGACATCTGACTGTCAGGGAGCTTGCTGAAGAGTGTGGGATATCAGTTGGATCTTATTTAGAGATTTTGACCGAACAATTGAAGATGCACCGAGTTGCTGCGAAATTTGTGCCTGAACTCGTGAGTTTTGGCCAAACACTCAATCACTGTTGCTCCCCACCCCCCTCCTCACACTGACCTTCCTCCTTTGCGATTTTTCTTGTTCCCCAAACTCAAAAGACCCTTGAAAGGAAGAAGATTTGAGGCGATTCTAGAGATTAAGGCAAATCACGGCGAAGGAGCTGGAGGACATTACAAAAGAAATTGCCAGGACTGTTTCAACAAGTGGAAACACCGTTGGGATAAGTGTGTGCATTGGGGAGGAGAGTACTTTGAAGGGGTCCCAGACCTGTAACTTCTAAATAAAGTACATTTTGTTTTATGATGTCAGTCAGCGTATTTTTGAACAGCCCTCAGTATATATATATCTCTGTGTGTGTGTGTTTGTTATAAAAGCGTAAGAGATGCCAAGAAGGAAAGTGTTACTGGAACAATATTGTGCACACAGTTTTCTACATTACTTTATATTACTGAACTGAGTATACAGGTTTAAAACAGTAATTTATGATTAACAGTAAGTATGCTTTATGGTAACAAATACAGTGGAGCCCCTCACTAACGACTTCCCCTGTCATACGACCGGAAAATTTTTGACGGTACCCTATTTGCATTAAAATGACCCCTCGTGGACGACTTCCCCTCAAACGCGACTAACGACCTACCAAATTGAACAATTTTGATTATTTTACCTCTCACTAACAACTAAGTGACATTATTATGTGGCATATTCTGTGAAGTTACATAGCGGTCTGCCTTCTCATTTATCACAACCGAAAAGTCTGGATGACAATTCCCATATTTACCGAATGGGCAAAAAACTTTAACAACAAAATGAAACTTCAGAAATGCAATGTTCTGCTTTTATCGACAACTGCACTGCTCATGTTGCAATCCCTCTATCTAATGTAAAAATCGTTTTACTTCCTCCTAATGCAACTTCTAAGCTACAGCCTTGTGGCCGGAGTTATACAGACCGTCAAACTGCTGTATCGCAAAACATTCTTGAGACAACTTTTGTTTCACATGGAAACGACCAGACGGCTACAGGTCTTGAGTTGTGCAAAAAAATCACTCTTCTGAACGCAATTGTGTGGTTACGCGTCGCTTGGCTTCGAGTTAAGACTTGACAATTCTAAAGTGTTTCTTGAAATGCGGCTTTAACTTCTGTTTAGGCGAAGGGTCAAACGAAAGTGAAGACAATGTTTCAGAAAACCAATATGACCCCGACTTCAGGCCTGTCTTGAATGGTGTAACTCTTGGCGAATATGTCAACTTCGACAACGAAACTCCAGTTTGTGATCATTCAGTTTCTGACAATATTATCGCGTGTCCTGAAGAAATCGAGAGTGATGATGGTGAAGAATGTGACGACACAACTGTAGAGTCTTTCGAGCCAATTGACTGTGCACTGCAATGTCATATGCAGAAAAACGTTTACAGTTTGGTCTCAAACACGGCAAAATGGACATTGTAGATTGCATGGTAGCAGTGAGCAAAGACATTGAAACTGTACAATTTTCGAAGAAAAACAAACAAAAATTAGTGATTTCTTTAAGAAAATGTAGTTTATCGTATTTTAAGTCTGTATTTGATCATTTTTTTGTGCGTGTGTAGCATTTCTTCTACAGTGATTTCTTTATAAAATGTACTTTATCATCGCATTTTAAGTCTGCATGAGCATTAGTGATTTAAGAAAATGTCTTTATGATCGTATTTTAAGTCTGCATGAACATTAGTGATTTCTTTAGTTTACGATCGTATATCCAGTCAGTATTTGAACACTTTTGCGTGTTACATTTTACAGTGATATTTTTTAAGAAATGTATTTTAGGATCGTATTTTAAACCTGCATTTGAACATTTTTTGTGTACAGAATGGTGAATAGACTTGTGTTTAAATATTTAATAGCCTCATAAAATCAAGGTAAAGTAGTGAGAACTAGTCAAAATATATTTTGCATTACATATTACCGCATTTTTTATTTCGTTTTAAATACTCCATACCCTTAAAATGAACAGAGACCGATTGCCTATTATAAAAAACGTACATAATTTAAATCTTGGTAACGAATTGGGTATCCACCCCTCACTAACGACTCTCCATCATTAACGACCTTTTTTGTGGATTAGTGAGAACTCCACTGTATCATATTTAGACATTCATGTTGAATAAAATTTTAAATCCTTGAGATGGGAACAGATGTCAATTATTCTCTCATTACAATTCCATGTTTAAAGAAAATAGGAATGTTAAATAACTAAAAACATTTATTCTAGTTTTACATTTATCATATAGATACAAGGAGACACTACAATAATAACAATGACAAATATTACAAAACTCGCAAATGTAAAAGACAAGCATGTCAATAAACATACTTATTAAAAATCAGAGAATACAACTAAATGTCGTTTGAACATATATAATGGTGTCTCAGTAAAAAAAAAAAAAAAAACGTTGAAATTATATTTTCTGGCTTGTTAATAACCACAGTATGATATTCTATGTTCTAAGTGGTTGAACAACTTGAAACCTTTACACAGGAGAAAATCTATAAAACACAATTCTGAGAACCATCTCATCATGTGACTCAGAGATGCAGACTTACGATTCTATTTAAATATTTGCTTTTAAAGTTAAAATATTAATGTTAAGATATAAACAAATTTGAATTATAAACTATGTGTTGGTGCCAAGTTTATTAAGATAGTTTAGTAATGAAGTACTTTAATGTAGCAATGTATAAAGTTGTACATGTGCACTTTGACCCTCCCACATCAACAGGGTTAATTGTATTCATAATGAGACTTTATGTGGGTCATGCCACAAGTTGAATGTCCCTTTTCCATCCAGCTATTGTTCATCACTTATTCCACATATCTGAAATAATGCTTTTAGTAGTAGAAGTATCCCTGATCAACAGATCTTGTCTCTGAGAGGATGATGCAATGGATAAGAATCTGTAATCACAATGCCATTAATTTTGTGAAGATCTCCAACATCATTGCTGATATACTGGTATTAGTCCCACAGTAAGCTTTATTGTAATTATCTTCCATTGAATAAAGTACTTTTGTTTCTTGCAACACAAATTGAGTTTAGATTCATCTACAAAGAACACCTTCCTCTAACTTTGCTCTTCCCACTTCTGGAAGACTGAAAAGCATCTCCAAACTTACAATCTTTTGTAAGAAAGCTAAAACTAAAATACAAGGTGGCCTATAGAAAAGCCCATTTCCAAAATCAAATTATAAGTGAAATAACAAATCTTTCATTGTGATAAAATTGCACTTGCATGATATAGCAGTTTCAAATTAATTTCAACTACTACCATCACAGCATGTAAGTACATAAAGGTTCTTAAAACTTCCCAAAATACAATATAATTAATATCTTTATTGAGACCTTACTTATAGCTCACCAAATGCACTGAAACATTTGAAAACAGAGCTTTGTTATCAAAGTATTGCAATAAGTAATTATTACTATAGTATGTAACAATTTTGCAAACATACTGTTTAACTAGAATGAAAATAATCACTTAAAAACTACAAAGAAAAACTGTTCTTCATTCTAACCTGCATATGCTGGGGCAAGATCCAATGGAACAGGAGAATCACCACCAGCTGTAAGTGCTAAGAAAACCATGTTAAGTATCAAAACTGATAGAATGCTAATGTGATTACAGCGGGACAGGAACAGCTACTGAAGCACAGACCAGTAAGAAGTAAACCTACCAAAAAAGAAAGAAAGTGAAAAATTAAAAATCACTGAAAAAGTAGTTCTTGATGAAAGTGAACACAAATATACATATATAATAACTGATACTTCAAACTGTCTGTACTTCATGAAAGTTTGTAATTACAGAATTGAAGAAAAATCAAACAAAATTGCACTTTTCAAAAAAAACATTTCATTTATTTATGACCATTGTTTCATCAGTAAAAGCTTCAGGATGTTTTGTATATATATATATATATATATATATATAAATATACATAAACTTACAAAAAAAAAAGTCATACCTTCAAGAGTCAAGCTAATTACATCTAAAGTGTCAGTTATTTGCTTATTCTTGAAAAGTCTTCATTACTTTGTCTCTCTGAACATCTTCTGTTGCCTTTTAGTACAAATATTAATAAATATAAATTTTGTGTTACAATAAATACATTTCTGGTTCTGCAATACCTCAATTTATAAAACCTCTCAAAACATTGTATTTTAGAATTATCAGATTCAGTATACTGACCTCAATTCATTGTACTAGAAATGGTCTGCTGTTAATCAAAAGTATATAAATAAATAAAGTATGAAGCTACACTGTAATCTTGAAGAGTGCATACTACAAACTAGTTTTAAAATACGGACTGTCATTTAATCTTTGATAAACAATGCCTTCCTCGATCTCTAACAATGAATCTTCGATAACAACACATTACTCATTTTCAAGACTCATAATGTAATAAATTAATGTGTAGAATTATACACGGACTTTCTCTAGCTGATTGCTTGTTAACAGATAAAAGTATGTATAATTCTACACAATTCAAATTATTAAGGTTTTAGAATAGCAGTTATTTTCATATATTTTATAACATATAATTTGCATGACAGTGACTTTGATCATAAATCTTTCTGCCATTATGTTACAAAATGAAAACAAACTGAAAATAAATTAATGAATAAAAAGGCTTATGTGTTTGTAAAATTTACCAAAATGACATGCAAAAGTGATTCCATTACTCCAGCCATTTCCAAAGCACTGACAAACTAATTATGTGCATTTGTGGTGAAATAAATAAATATGAAACTTGTTTATAGTAAACTTAAGATATGAATGTAAGCTTACACACTCAAACTTGATGCACTGGTGATCTACAAAAGTTAACTCAAGCTATAATAAACTGCATGAATTTATCAAATATTGTCCCAACTGAAGACATTTCGACCCTTAAAAATTCCCACGTGAGATAAAGCTAAGTAGGCAATTTTCATGTCTCTGGTACTGGCCCTTTCAATTCCTTTTATTTACTTAATTTATAAATACATTATAGACCTTAATAATTTAACATTCATATTCTAATTGTACTTCTGTCATAAAAGCTCTTTGTTAATGTGTGTGATGGTTTTATGTATGATTTTTCTGTATGTTACAAGACTAATAAGAATGACTGTGGGTTAGGTGGAATTGTTCTATGTCACCTACCTTACCTACACTTAAAGAAATATGTTCTTGGTGCTTACAAGTGAAACGTTTGAAGTGGACTTTTTATTCACCTCTATTTATTATGATGGATTTAGCTGTGTGTTTAACTACAGACTAGAGATATATATATAACCGAAATATCAACATTTTTCTATATGTAAATAACGTTATATGGAAGAACTGGCTTTTTTTTGTACTTGCCTGTTGTTTCAAACAGTTTTCTTATGTGAGTAATCTTAAGCTGACTTCGAGCCCTGATGCAATCAGCAATGACACCAAAAGCAACAAATGACACGGTATGGGCAAGGTATATTGCAGAATTTTCAAACCCATTCTGTAGATGCAAAGGAAGACAAAACAAAAGAGGTCTACAAAGGGTTTGGAAGCCAAGTACAAAAACAAGCAAGTGCCATATAAGAGTTTAAACATATAAATCAGAGCAACACCATCAGAAATGATGAAATCATTTTATTCATACATGTAAATATATGACATACAACTACATAAAATGGGTGGTAGGTTTGAGAAACAAATCAAGAACATAAACACATCTTTACATGTAAAATGCAATTATAATTTTTGGCTGAAACAGATTTGCTTTATTAGCCTAGGCAGAAAGTAAACTACTGTATCGGTATAAAAATACATGGGGCATTTTCTTATATAAAATAATAAATCATTATTCGTAACTTTCTGTAAAATGAAGGGATATAATTCAAGACATACCAGTAAGTGCATAAATGTTAAATAACATCTATAAAATCATAGGATACAACAGCAAAATATTTCTGTTTTCTTGAATGTCAGTTTATTTTATGTTTCAACCATTATAATGGACATGGTATGTTGACAGAAAACAAAGCAATAATTAGGCACTGAATTTACAAGTGCAAACTTATGACAACACAAACTCAGATGACTTGTCGTAAAACAAATATTGGTCAAGCTTTAACTGAATCATAAATAAGTTAAAGCCTTTAAAATTTCCATGAAAGAAATATAAATTTTATGAACAGTTTTTGACTAATCTACTTATTTCTAATCACTATTGCACCCCTGCTAGTACAGCGGTATGTCTACGGATTTACAACTTTAAATTAGGGGTTCAATTCCCCTTGGTGGGCTCAGCAGACAGCCCAATGTAGCTTTGCTATAAGAAAAACACACTGATTACTATTAATTTCCAACAAGAAAAATACTAACTTCCTATGAGCAAAACCTAAAATCAACTGATAATGGTGACATCAAGATATGTTAAATTTGTTAAAACCAAGATTATAAACAAGCCATACTCATGAATATAATTGTATGTAAATTCACAAATAGGAGTATTATATTGGCAAATATAATTTTCAAAAGCTTACCACTAACACATTTTACCTTTATTTAATGTACTATATACAAGTAAAATTAATAACAACATGAAGTATTTTTATTACATTATTTGTTTACTACCCACTAATGTGTGGGCAAATTTTTTTTATAAGATAGTTAACAGTTAATAGCATCTTTTCATGATTTAAGATTGAAAATTCCCTCTTGATATCCTTATCTATGAAGCTTAGTTTACTTTACTTACTCTTTTGATGGGGGAATGTAAAACCCTTTTAAAATAATTTGGAAGTTCTGTGAAGAGTGTGTAGAAGCCCCAAGATACACAGCATTTTGTTAATGCTACAGCCCACACTGGTCCAGAAGTCAAGATGGCTCTCCATGGAATTGCCTGCTTATGTAGAAAGAAACAGTAAGAAAAATATTTTTGGTTATTACAGCTGTCATTAGTTTATTTTGTGTTCTGACAAAAAAGGAATTCAAATGTTTTATTGGAATAGTAAACAAGCAATAATGTTCTGAAGTTCTATTTATACCTACACAGATCTGAGGAACAAACAGATATGCAAGTGCTCAATTACTGCAAAACTGTCATTCGTTTTTTACTAAGTTTAATGCAAAGTTAAACAAGGACTATCTGTACTAGCTGTCCCTAATATTTAGGGATGATTTTTTTTAAAGAGTTAGATTATCAGAAAGTTAATTAAATACTTATACCTGATGAAGTGGTGATGACACAGTTTGTCTGTTTTGTTGAATGTATATTAACTCTTCTTCAGAAATCCTTGGATGACTTTCTGGAGTGTTTGTTACAAGTATACTCCAAAATAAAAACCAAATAACTCCACAAGAACCTAAAAATGGATCATACAAAAGAAATTAAAAAAGATCAAAACTGACAAGAGGATATTCACAAGTATCCTTTTTCAATATTTATATTACAGGAAGAAAAAATCCAACTAGACAGAAACTTCAATTGTCCGAAGACAAAACGTCAAGACACTAATTAATGATGAAAGTAAAATCCATTCACAACAACTAATGCATGTATAACAAGGTCACATTATTATAGTTAAAAGGGTTTAAGTATACTTAACTCTTTTTATATACCAATTAATTTTTACTTTTCAATTTAAAGTATGCTGAGGGATTGAAAATTGGGGTAACATATTCAATGAACAAAATATGAGTATACACATTAACTTTACAAGTATTTCAAATGATAGCATATTTTAATAAACATTGTTTATGAATACAAAAAATTGGCTATCAAAAGAATAATTATAAAGATTAAATACAAAATGTAGCACTGTTTGTAGGTTTAGAATATTTGCATAAAGCTGTACAAGAGCTATCTGTGCTTACTAACCCTAATTTTAAAATCATTAATTAGACAGAAGCCAGCTAACCAACAACACCCAACAACTTAGAATAACTGTAATCAAATAGCTTTGACCATCACTTCCATAACACATTCATTGTTCCAAAGTGCATATTTGACAGCAAAGAGCTTTAATCCAAAGACTATTAGATTCACAATCTCACGTACTAACCTTTATGTCAAGCCACCCTAAATTGGAGAACTTGTAATTTTTCCAGTTTGATAAGACATTAACTATGTAAATACAATGCTAACATGATAATGGCTGGCTTTAAAATTTTGTAAAATTTATCTTTTAATATTTTTAGTTTTGTTTAAAGGATGAAACAGCCAAGATGAACTAAAAGGTCCCATGTTGTCCCAAAATGCCACGTTGTGTTTGATACAATATTACTTTCTATGTAACATTTTCATTACATTGTTTTGGTATATAGAAATTTAAGTTTCTCAAAATTGTCAGTTTGATGTTATTACATGCCAAGATATAATTAGAGGTTTCATTTAAGATTTCAGAAATGATTCTGTCTCTACGTTTATGTTCTACCAGAGTTAACTTAGCTATTAATAAAAATTGGTTTCTGAGGATTTATAAGCAAGACTCTAAATGAAGGAAGGTAATCACTTTCTTTATTTAAAACATTCAGTTGTAAATCTTATCATAACATTAAACATATTTTCAACATTTAAACAACTACCTAATGAACATACCAAAAACATAAAACACAGAAGGCCAACCTCCATCAAACCCATATTCACAAAGTAAGGCTGACACTGGAAGTGTGACAACCATTCCTAAGTCAGCCCCACTAGTTGTGATAGCTGTTAATGTACTTCTCTCCTGTGTCGGTGACCAATGAGACAAAAGAGAAAATAGAGAAGGAAAGGACACCCCTGTTTGAGTAGAAAAATTATATCAATATCAAATACAGTACATATACATAAGTATTAAACGTTTTTTATTTAAATTGAACACAGACAGAAATTTAAAATGTTTGGTCAATAAAGTGCCAAAGAGAAAATGAATATTCACAAGTGCAAATTCATAAGGACACCATTGCTCTCCTGTCAGCAGAGTGTTTTTGTCAGAGGAAACCATAATCATGCAAGTAACACAAATTCAGATGAAATTAGCAGAATGTTTTCATAACGTTAGTGGCATGCAAATCTCTTTGGCAGAACTTGCAAATAACTAAATTGTGTGAAAAGTTGAGTATTCAATACCTGCCCTAGAAGAAAGGCTATAGCCTATAGTTCTAAGATACGATGCAGAATATTCAAAAGTAAGAAAAATGACAACATAATTACTTATGTAGGAAACGTTCTTGAACATTCAGTAGTGTGGAATACTCTGTGACATTCTAAAATGTGCTATATATTCCATAATAATATACTAGAACTTTGCAGTATATCTTAGAATCTTCTAGAATTATTTAGCCTATTCAGTATATACAGATATAGTGTGAACAACAAATTAAAATGTCAACTACTTTAAAGTAACAAAAGTTCATTTATTTGTAAAATTGTAAGTTGGTATGAATTACTTATCAATATATTGGGACAAAACAGAGTGAGTGTTCCACTTCAAATTTTGAAAAATAGGGTCTACCAGAAGGTATCAAAAGGATATCAATTTTAATAATTTGCTTGTAAGAATAACCTCATTAGCTTCAGTTAATAAACCTTTAAAGTAACAAAAGTTCATTTCTTTGTAAAATGAAATGTTTTTGGTAATTATTAATGAAGTAAAATGTAAGTTACATTAGTTGGTTTATACAAAACATTAAATCTGTTTTTTTAAGAACAGTGTAAATTTACTATGAAGCTTAATATTTCAAATTTTTCAACTGTAATCCAGAAATATTTACACTGAGAAGCTGTTGGTTTGGTTTGTTTTGAATTTTGAGCAAAGCTATTAGAGAACTATTTGCACTAGCCATCCCTAATTTTGCTAGAGGGAAGGAAGCTAGTCATCACCACCCACTGCCAACTCTTGGGCTACTCTATCACCAATAAATAGTGGGATTAATTGTCACATTATAATGCCCCCATGGCTGAAAGGCAAGCATGTTTGGTGCAATGGGGATTAAAACCCACAACCTTGGATAAAGAGTGGAGTGCCTTAAACAACTGACTATGCCAGGACCATCAGAGAAGGTACAAATACATTGTAATTACGTAGAACAGATGGAATACAGCAACTAACACTATGCAATATAAACATGTATATACTCTACATTCTATCACACCAGCTGTCTGAATACCTGTACAGATGAACTTTGTCCCATAAATAAAATGCATGTACACTGGTATTATGAGATATATGGATATGACACTAATACTCCAAAAAATTAATATATGTGCAAATATGGATTTTTAATAATAAATATCTATTCAATTGGAAAGTAACTTTTAATGTTATTTTAATTACTTATTCTAATATTAAAATGTCATTTTACAAACATACCACAATCCCACACTGTTCCACTCATAAGATACACATATATACACTAACACATTGTGTACCAAAATCTAAAGAGTCTTGTACATACGAACACAAGTTTAAGTATATGCACTGCAGACTTTTCATTATATGTTGTCATAAAATTATCCACTCTTATTTAGGGAATGAAATGTGGAATAAGAATTTTTTTTTTATTTTAGTTTATTAACTAAGAAAGAAAATAGAACAACATTAACCTTGAAATTAATAACAATGGAACCATTTAACTAAAGGTTACTGGCAATTATTAATGAATTAAAATAAGTTTAAAGAGACACAAAACAAAGGTAAATATGGTTGAAATAAACATAAAACATTTGTTGTGGTCAGTGAAATTCAATATGTAATACAAAAATTCCAATTTTAATAATGTTTGGAAATAAGGTAAAGTTTAGGTTTTCTACAATTTCAAGAATAATCCTTAAATGTATCAATCCATAACATACACTGCAATTGTATATTATAAAATAAAAACATGTTTATCGTACTTCTCCTAAACCTTCTAGTACTCTCAAAACAATGAGAGCTTCCACACTATGTCTACTTGCAACAGGGGTCAGAAGACTTAGCACAGCTGTTAGAAATATTCCTCCTCCAAATATCCATTTTGCATTAAAACATCTGCAAGAATACCACCAGGGAGTTGAGTGATACAAAACCCGTAGAAAATGCCCCGAGAACCAATCCCTGAATGTTTTCGTCCCAGACAAATTCTCCATCCTAAAAGAAAAAATCAAAGGGTTGTTAAATACTATAATATATTAAAAGATATTTCTAGGAAAGTTTTTCACTTCTTTTAGTTACAGGTTATTTTATAACTCTTAAAAAATGGAAGTGTTTCAAAATGCCAAAGGAACTTTCTAAACTAATTTAATGCTGCTATTCAAGCTAGACATTTAGGAGATTTCCTTTTGTATGTGCATGTGTAAACTGAGCTGCACGTGTAGAACAGAAGTAACAGCAAAAAAAGAGGAAGTATTTTAACACAGTGCACAATACAAGTACACAAAGTAAACAGATAGAAAAAAGAACACAACATATTATCACAAAGTACAGAAAACACTGTTGTCCAGTCTTTGTTGTTTCTACTGCTGACAACATATCTACTTATGCTAAACACTACATGTTGTAAATAATTTTATATTTACAAAAAAAATAATCTCTTAACCCAATTCTATGCTGCTCATATCACATCATTTTGTTTTATACTTTGATATCAAAAATATAGCATCAAAACTATTGATTACCGAAAGTGATAGAACTTTCAAAATGTATATTTATTGTATCCTACAGGTATATTGTTGGTTAGTTAAAGCCACTGACAGCTGGCTTTCTGAAAACAAAGAAAATTCTTAATTAAAATCATGAGAAAGAGTCTAGGATAACTAAAGACAGAAAATGCAGTCTGTTCTTTAGGTTTAACTAAAAATAGGAAGAAAGAAGTGTTTATTACAAATATATAATTAATAATACTTATTAGGAAAATGTTGATAAAAATATAAAAATTATGATATTAGAAATAAAATGAGTTTAAATATTGTTAGAAGAATCACAAAACTGTTGTTGTGATTAGTGAAATTCAGTATGTCATACAAAAATCCCATTTTAACAAACAATTTATACACTTTGAAAATGATACTTGAACCAAGTTGTCAATTTATAAATTAATTTTATAATATATACATTATTTATTTCATATCCAAAAAAGTATTAATAAGATTACCAGTTTTCCATTATAATCAGTTTTATTTTTCTATGTTATCTGTACAGTGCCTGCACTTCCTGGCAAATATATTTTACTCCTAACTGTAATTCCTGCTTAAAACTTACAACACATCCTCTTTCTTCCTTTAACAAGCTTTTGTATTTAATGCTAACAGCACAAAGCTGGGCATATATGAAGTATGTTTCAAAATGGTCACTTGTACTTTTAAGGTAAGTATCAAGTAGTGGGTAACAGTATAATTATCAGACTTTTCTGAAATGCATACACCAATTGTAAATTTTGTTTAAAACCCCTATGGCTGTGAAAAGTGCACCTATCTCAATCTCTAACAAGTAATAACTGTTTTATATGCAAAATTGGCTTGTTTGGGTTGAGAAAATATTTTACATAGAAGGTCGAAACATTGTTCGCTCTTCTATGTAAAATATTTTCACAACCCAAATGAGCCGCTTTTGTATATAAATTTCTCAACAAGTGGGTTTTCGACATCACTGATTAATAACTGTTTTGTTTTTTCCATCATCAGGTGCAATTATCTTGCACTTATTATAATTAAAACATCTAGTCTTTAACATCCTTCAAAATTCTTGAGAAATATCATCATGACCAGGAGCCTTTTGTTCTCTAATTTTCCCAATATTTTCTTGACAAGCTGATAATCAATGTAGTCATCTTTTGTGATCTTGTTTCCACCTATCAACTGTTCAAGATGTGAAATACTGCTTAAATCTTTTATTATTAAAAACTGAAAAAAAATTAATAACCCAGCTATCTCATATTCATCAGATAAAAGTCTTCCTTTACCATCCCCCAAGGGTCCTACTCCTATCTTAACATTTTGTTTACTCTTAATGTGGTTAAAGAAACTCGAACTGTTAATTTTCTCATACATTCATTTTGATGTCCTATTTTTCTGTTTCACCAATTTCCTTGTTCATATTAATATCATATCATATCAGTTATTTTGATTTATTTACATTTATGACACTTCAGTTTAATTTTATCTCATAGTCTTTACGAGCCAACACGGCTTTTTTACTTAAGTTACTGTTTTCTTTCTATGAAGAACATATTTACTTTAAATGTTTAAAAATTTATCTTTGAAAATGTTCCACATCTGATGAGCATCTCCAAATGAGTCAGCTACCCATCTTATAACAGATAATTCTTTTCACAACTTTTCAAAATGTTTTTTTTCAAATAAAGCTAAGCCTAAATGACATGTACAGTTTGTTTTAAAAAAAATTAAACATATAAAACCACTGCCTTCCTGACATTACGTCAACATTGCTATATTCTGAAGTAGTTACTTAAATTTGCATTTTCTATGAGAACTAAATTCATCAATAACAATGTTCAACAAATCATGTACATGTAACAAAATTTCTGATGATTTCAATTATGCTTATTAGATCATTTCACTGAAAACCATTACATTTTCACATTTTTTCTGTATATTGAGATTTTACCCAAACACACTTGAAATCTTAATGTATTAAAATGTGTTCGTAATATTTCCTGCTGAGCTATATTAAAATATAGCTGTCACACAGTCTTGTAAGAACTTAAAGCTTAATAATTATATGAATGATAAAAGCTGGTTATTGATAATTTATTTATTTACTTATTTTTCCTAATTTAGTTACATCATAGTTTTAGTTTAGTTTATTTTAGAGGGTGGACAGAAAGACGAACCAATAGGTGCCTTGTTGTTCCTGAACATTATGTCAGGATTTAAACAAAATAATAACAATTTCAAATAACTTTTACAGTTTGAATAATGAGAAATGGTGCATTTACATACAAAACTATCAAACCTAAAATACATGTATGAACTTCTCTCTGTTAGTCAACAGAGTTAACTTTATATTAATATGAAAAAGGGAAACTGAAGAGAAAAGAAAAATTACATTACCATTATTTAATCATAAACTAATATTTGTTACTATGTGACAGAAATAAAATTTGCATTCTTACCTTTTCATAGTGATAAGAAGAATCATTTAAAGAGTGTACAACTGGGCATTCCTTTGAAATTGTCTCATTGGTTTCAAGTGCTGTATTGTTCAACATGGCTACCAAAGTTACACTGAGATTTGCTCGTAACGCATAAACAATGAAAACTCCAAGAAATGTCAAGAATGTAACAGCATATCGAGCTGGAATCCAATCTGATATTAAGAAAACTTAATTTTTATGATAACTTCCTTCACTGAACACATACTGCTTAACCTAATAAGACATACTTAGAAATTTATTAGAAATAAATTAAAAATACACAGAAATATGAAACATGTAGGATGGTCATTCAATGACTTACAAACAAAAACAAGCCTATTCAAAATCTTACATTGTTCCAATTATGAAAAGACCACCAATATGCAACATTTTCCGTCCTTACAGTGTACAATAAAACCTTCAGGTAATAAAAAAATAACATTGGTTCAGAGAATTAATGCATTATCTTTAAAATATAACTTAAGGCATTTTGGTTGTTATCAGACAAAAATTTAGAAAAAGACAAAGTTGCAGAAGTAGATCTGAACGGTTGGACTCACCCTTTTCTCATAGTAATGAAAATAAAATATTAACTATGATAATTTAGCACCTCATAGTGTTACATCATCATTTTATGGTTTCACGTGCCAACTGTCAGTGAGCACTACTGTGAAGATCGTTCTTAAAGAATGCACCATCAACTGGTACATACTGATTTCTTTGAAGAGGATGCTATTTAAGTAGCTGAGGGTATGATATAAATTTATATTTTAACATCCAGGAAGTATTTGGCAAAGTGCAACATAAAAGATTTGTTTAAATAACTATCTTTGTCAATGTTCGGGAAAGAGTTGTTATAAACAAAGTTTGGTCAAACTGCATTAATGTCACGAATATTGATCCTCATAGCTACCAACTATGCTTGAGAGTTCAAGCACGCATATCATTTAATGCATAAAATATATATTTAATGTATAAACACAAAAGGTAGAGGCATGTGAAACTAATGTCTTCCCATATATCCATTCAAATTTTATTTCAAGACATCACTGGTTGTAACAACTTGTTCCCCTGACAGATAAGATTTTAGGTTCTATTTGAATAAAGATTGAATATACAAGTATAAAGAGCTTTTGACACCACTGTATAGATCACTGGAAATTAAAATTCTGTAATAATTAAATGACAAAAGCTGGGTTTGAACTTTAGAGTGTTTTAGTTTAATTTAATGACTAGTATGGTTCAGACAGAACAAAAGGCCCCTTGTTGTCCAATACTGTTATGACTGATCTTTGGCAAAAGCAAGCTTTTCTGTATTTTGTAGTATGTCTTCCTACAATTGTCCCATTTCATCATCAGAAAATGTCTGAAAGTCATTAAACACATTGTTTTGAACTGGAAGTTTGCTAATCACAACAACACTAGCCACATCCATGTGAATCAAGTACAGAAGTAAGTTTAAGCTATGAAGTATAATAATATATACAAAGTCCACGATTACATCTGATAAAAAAATTATATTTAGAATAGAAATTACCATGTTAATTTGCAAGTAAATACGCCTTCCAATGATGCGTTTGTAATTTTGAGGGCTTATAATGCTAAATATAGAGGTCCGACAGCATATTTCTTAATCTTTGCACTTTGCAACAAAGGATTTAATACTCTATATTCATAAGAAGCCCAACAAAAACTTACGGACCATCATTTGCTCCGTACTACGAAAATTCTTCCAGTAAACAATGTAAAACTTTTCATTGCACTAATATTATACAACAAAAACAAGGACATTATCCATACAAAAAGAGAGAGAGCAAGTTCTTATCATGGGTCGACTAGTACAGAACTGAACTAACAAGAACTATAATCTATTCCTCGGCAGCACTAGTCAGCCGTCACTTTAAATCGCCATAATCGTCCAGCTCTAATCCAGTCAATCCTAATTCTATATACAATACTGAAGCATTCCTGCTGGAAGAGATATCACCTATTACAGGAAAAATGGTGAAGTAACTAGAATAACGCAAAGTTAATGCTATTCTGGACTTACTATTGCAATATTACAATGTGGAAGCTTTATAGTATGCAAACAATAATTTAAAATTGTATATTTTACAATATAACACTCATCCTATGTCCGCATATCATACTCGCAGTCACATCTCAGGCACTTATTGCATTTTATAATTAATTTTAATTTAGACTAACTATGTTACACACACATATATATTGTGACTAGATTTCTACAAGCTTCAATTTTAGTACTGCGAATTTCAAATTCATTAAATTTGTAATCAAATCGAATTCAATAAATATATTGATAACATTAATAATAGTTGAGGACCGGTTTGATCTTACTACATAACGGTTTCTTCTGCTTCAGTACTCTTCTAACATCACTAGTTGGATCACTGTCCATTTTAAAATATAAAACAAAATAAACTACTTAAATGTGCGTATAAACATTCCTATAATACACGTGCATTTATTATAAAACAATCATCAAGTGTTTTCATGATTCACCGCTAACTCAAGGCTGAAGCGTACTGTATTTTGTTACGTCATGCAAAACATTTTCGCCCTCTATAATTAAAACTCTGATAACAAAACTGTTACTTTTTCTCAGCTTACCTATCATAAATTTTATATTAAAAGTTACAGCTTATACAGTAAGGAATAGCAGTTTTAAAACAGATAAAAGAATGATTCTAATGATAATTGAAACACCGTATCTATTTTAAAAATATATTTTATTGTGAAAACTATTGTAAATTTTAATAAAACAGAACTGTTACATGATTTTGATGTTTAATGAAGTAATGTTACTGAATGCTAAGATAAGAAATTGAGATATATTTTGGCAAAATAAGTTCAAAACAGCCCACAAATTAAAATTACTTTTCCTATGTTTTACGCCTCTAAATTATTTTTTGAAAGACAGCTTACGTAAAAAAAAAAAAATGAAAATGAGAATTTTTCTAGAACTAAAGAAATGTTTGTTTTGTGAATATTCGCATAAAATTACTCAATTGCTATATGCGCTAATCTTCCTAAATTTTGGAATGAGAGACCTGAGTGAGGGAAACTAGGTAACAGCACCAACGCCAACTCTTGGGCTACTTTTGTTTAATCGAATAGCAAACCCACAGGTTCACAATTCGCAACACTGGCCACTGAAACGAAATGGAACCTTGGCAGGGGTTTAGATTATTTATCTTTACGTGGGAGTTTTTCTGTATTTTAATTTGGCTTGTTTGAGGCGATAAAGTGAAGTGGGGCAGTATGAAAATGTCAGGTGAGAACGCTGAGCGAGACCAAAGCGGCACAAGGAAAATAGGCCAGATCGGAGTCCGTAGTTCAAATATACGGACAGCAGACTAAACGAAACATCAACAGCACAACTCAGGGGCCGCGCAAGGATGTTGCCTTGGCTGGGATCTAAAGATCAAAGGTCTAAAATTTACGTGGAATTAGTTAGTTGTCATTAGTTGAGTTACCCATAACAACATCTCTTTTCTGCATCCCTTACAGAAAAAACAAGGCGATTGTAAAAGTTACACATATTTTTTTGGAACATACAGTATATACATATACGCCAAGATATGAGGTAAATGTACTTTTTATTGCAAAATAAGTGACTTTAAAACGAAACCCAGTTTGTGATGATTCAGTTTCTGACAATATTATCGTGTGTCCTGAAGAAATCGAGAGTGATGATGGTGAAGAATTCTGCGCAACAACCGTAGAGTCTTTCGAGCCAATTGACTGTGCCACTGCAATGTCATATGCAGAAAAACTTTACAGTTTGGTCTCAAACACGGGAAAATGGACATTGTAGATTGATGGTAGCAGTGAGCAAAGACATTGAAACTGTACAATTTTCGAAGAAAAACAAACAAAATTAGTTATTTCTTTAAGAAAATGTAGTTTCTTATCGTATTTTAAGTCTGTATTTGATCATTTTGTGCGTGTGTAGCATTTCTTCTACAGTGATTTCTTTATAAAAATGTATTTTATCATCGCATTTTAAGTCTGCATGAGCATTAGTGACTTCTTTAGTTTACGATCGTATATCCAGTCAGTATTTGAACACTTTTGCGTGTAACATTTTACAGTGATTTTTTTAAGAAATGTATTTTAGGATCGTATTTTAAACCTGCCTTTGAACATTTTTTGTGTACAGAATGGTGAATAGACTTGTGTTTAAACATTTAATAGCCTCATAAAATCAAGGTAAAGTAGTGAGAACTAGTGAAAATATATTTTGTATTACATATTAACGCATTTTTATTTCGTTTTAAATACTCCATACCCTTAAAATGAACAGAGACCGATTGCCTATTATAAAAACGTACATAATTTAAATCTTCGTAACGAATTGGGTATCCACCCCTCACTAACGACTTCCCCTCAGTAACGACCTTTTTGTCAAGGAATTTTTGAAGTCGTTAGTGAGGGGCTCCACTGTAATAACACTTATGTCTAATATAAACAATAATTCATTGTAAATAAAAGAAACAAAAAATGTCATACACGAAGGCAAAACACTATTTTGGTAGAATTTTACTAAATTGAAACATATATTTCATTATTCTAAAAGTAGATACGATGTAAAACATGGAGGAAAAAAATTCTTTCCCCACAAGTTAAGAAAAATGTACTTATCGGATAATTGTTTGATTGTATACATATATTATACATACAAAATTGACGAAAAATGCTAAGTAATATGCTATGATTATTATTGTGTTGACCAGAACAATAACAAAATAAAACCGGAACAATAAAGGCATCATAAACACTAATAAATATTCTACCTTGAATGGTAGGCAAATTCTTAAAAAGAACAGCAAACAATAGTAAAGAAAAATAATTTGTTAAATACATGACGCTAGATGCTCTTTAAAAAAAAAAAAATAATTTCTATACATTGCTATAAATTAATTTCAAATAACTCATAAAAGATATGTTTAAAACTTGAAGATAGATTATTGAAATTGAAATGTTTACCATTTAGTTTTATTCTCTCTATACATTCATATTTTTAGTTTTATTTTCTCTGTTCATCCTTATTTTAACAGTTTTATTCTCTATATATACCCATATTTTAGTCTTATTCTCTCAATACATCCATATTTTTATAGTTTCATTCTCTCAATACATCCATGTTTCTATAGTTTTATTCTCTCAATACATCCATGTTTTTATAGTTTTATTCTCTCAATACATCCATGTTTTTATAGTTTTATTCTCTCAATACATCCATGTTTTTATAGTTTTATTCTCTCAATACATCCATGTTTTTATAGTTTTATTTTCTCTATATATCCTTATTTTTAGTCTTATTCTCTCAATACATCCATATTTTTATAGTTTTATTCTCTCAATACATCCATGTTTTTATAGTTTTATTCTCTCAATACATCCATGTTTTTATAGTTTTATTCTCTCAATACATCCATGTTTTTATAATTTTATTCTCTCAATACACCCATGTTTTTATAGTTTTATTCTCTCAATACATCCATATTTTTATAGTTTTATTTTCTCAATACATCCATATTTTTATAGTTTTATTCTCTCAATACATCCATATTTTTAGTTTTATTCTCTCAATACATCCATGTTTTTAGTTTTATTCTCTCAATACATCCATATTTTTAGTTTTATTCTCTCAATACATCCATGTTTTTAGTTTTATTCTCTCAATACATCTATATTTTTTATAGTTTTATTCTCTCAATACATCTATGTTTTTTATAGTTTTATTCTCTCAATACATCTATGTTTTTTATAGTTTTATTCTCTCAATACATCCATGTTTTTTATAGTTTTATTTTCTCAATACATCTATATTTTTTATAGTTTTATTTTCTCAATACATCTATGTTTTATAGTTTTATTCTTTTTTATTTTTAGTTTTATTCTCTCAATACATCGATATTTTTATAGTTTTATTTTCTCAATATATCCATATTTTTTAGTTTTATTCTCTCAATACATCCATGTTTTTATAGTTTTATTCTCTCAATACATCCATGTTTTTATAGTTTTATTCTCTCAATACATCCATGTTTTTATAGTTTTATTCTCTCAATACATCCATATTTTTATAGTTTTATTCTCTCAATACATCCATGTTTTATAGTTTTATTCTCTCAATACATCCATGTTTTTTATAGTTTTATTCTCTCAATACATCCATATTTTTAGTTTTATTCTCTCAATACATCCATGTTTTTATAGTTTTATTCTCTCAATACATCCATGTTTTTATAGTTTTATTCTCTCAATACATCCATATTTTTATAGTTTTATTCTCTCAATACATCCATGTTTTTTATAGTTTTATTCTCTCAATACATCCATGTTTTTATAGTTTTATTTTCTCTATATATCCTTATTTTTAGTCTTATTCTCTCAATACATCCATGTTTTTATAGTTTTATTCTCTCAATACATCCATGTTTTTTATAGTTTTATTCTCTCAATACATCCATGTTTTTATAGTTTTATTCTCTCAATACATCCATGTTTTTATAGTTTTATTCTCTCAATACATCCATGTTTTTATAGTTTTATTTTCTCTATATATCCTTATTTTTAGTCTTATTCTCTCAATACATCCATATTTTTATAGTTTTATTCTCTCAATACATCCATGTTTTTATAGTTTTATCCTCTCAATACATCCATGTTTTTATAGTTTTATTCTCTCAATACATCCATGTTTTTATAGTTTTATTTTCTCTATATATCCTTATTTTTAGTCTTATTCTCTCAATACATCCATATTTTTATAGTTTTATTCTCTCAATACATCCATGTTTTTATAGTTTTATTCTCTCAATACATCCATGTTTTATAGTTTTATTCTCTCAATACATCCATGTTTTTATAGTTTTATTCTCTCAATACATCCATGTTTTTATAGTTTTATTCTCTCAATACATCTATATTTTTAGTTTTATTCTCTCAATACATCCATATTTTTAGTTTTATTCTCTCAATACATCCATGTTTTGGTTTTATTCTCTCAATACATCCATGTTTTTGGTTTTATTCTCTCAATACATCCATGTTTTATGGTTTTATTCTCTCAATACATCCATGTTTTTATAGTTTTATTCTCTCAATACATCCATGTTTTTATAGTTTTATTCTCTCAATACATCCATGTTTTTATAGTTTTATTCTCTCAATACATCCATATTTTTAGTTTTATTCTCTCAATACATCCATGTTTTTTTATAGTTTCATTCTCTCAATACATCCATGTTTTTATAGTTTTATTCTCTCAATACATCCATATTTTTATAGTTTTATTCTCTCAATACATCCATGTTTTTTATAGTTTTATCCTCTCAATACATCCATGTTTTTATAGTTTTATTCTCTCAATACATCCATGTTTTTATAGTTTTATTTTCTCTATATATCCTTGTTTTTAGTCTTATTCTCTCAATACATCCATGTTTTTTTATAGTTTTATTCTCTCAATACATCCATGTTTTTATAGTTTTATTCTCTCAATACATCCATGTTTTTTATAGTTTTATTCTCTCAATACATCCATGTTTTTATAGTTTTATTCTCTCAATACATCCATGTTTTTATAGTTTTATTCTCTCAATACATCCATGTTTTTATAGTTCTCTCAATACATCCATGTTTTTATAGTTTTATTCTCTCAATACATCCATGTTTTATAGTTTTATTCTCTCAATACATCCATGTTTTTATAGTTTTATTTTCTCTATATATCCTTATTTTTAGTCTTATTCTCTCAATACATCCATATTTTTATAGTTTTATTTTCTCTATATATCCATTATTTTTTAGTCTTATTCTCTCAATACATCCATATTTTTTTATAGTTTTATTCTCTCAATACATCCATGTTTTTTATAGTTTTATTCTCTCAATACATCCATGTTTTTATAGTTTTATTCTCTCAATACATCCATGTTTTTATAGTTTTATTCTCTCAATACATCCATGTTTTATAGTTTTATTCTCTCAATACATCTATATTTTTAGTTTTATTCTCTCAATACATCCATGTTTTTTGGTTTTATTCTCTCAATACATCTATGTTTTTATTGTTTTATTCTCTCAATAAATCCATGTTTTTATTGTTTTATTCTCTCAATAAATCCATGTTTTTATTGTTTTATTCTCTCAATACATCCATATTTTTATAGTTTTATTCTCTCAATACATCCATGTTTTTATAGTTTTATTCTCTCAATACATCCATGTTTTTATAGTTTTATTCTCTCAATACATCCATATTTTTATAGTTTTATTCTCTCAATACATCCATATTTTTATAGTTTTATTCTCTCAATACATCCATATTTTTTATAGTTTTATTCTCTCAATACATCCATATTTTGTTTTATTCTCTCAATACATCCATAATTTTATAGTTTTATTCTCTCAATACATCCATGTTTTTATAGTTGTATTCTGTCAATACATCCATGTTTTTATAGTTTTATCTTCTCTATACATCCTTATTTTTAGTTTTATTTTCTCTATACATCCTTATTTTTAGTTTTATTTTCTCTGTACACCCACATTTTGTCTTTTCTCTGTACATCCATATTTTTAGTCTTATTTTCTCAATACATCCTTATTTTTACAGCTTTATTTTCATTATACATCCACATTTTTTTTTTTATTTTCATTATACATCAACATTTTTAGGTTTATTTTCTCTATACATCCTTATTTTTAATTTTATTTTCTATATACATCCTTATTTTTAGTTTTATTTTCTATATACATCCTTATTTTAATTTTATTTTCTATATACATCCTTATTTTTAGTTTTATTTTATATATACATCCTTATTTTAGTTTTTTCTATATATCCTTATTTTTTAGTTTTATTTTATATATACATCCTTATTTTTAAAGTTTTATTTTCTCTATACATCCTTATTTTAGTTTTATTTTCTATATACATCCTTATTTTTAGTTTTATTTTCTCTATACATCCTTATTTTTAAAGTTTTATTTTCTCTATACATCCTTATTTTTAAAGTTTTATTTTCTCTATACATCCTTATTTTTAAAGTTTTATTTTCTCTATACATCGTTATTTTTAGTTTTATTCTTTCTATACATCAATACTTTTGGTTTTATTCTCTCAATACATCCATATTTTTAGTTTTATTCTCTCAATACATCCATGCTTTTATAGTTTTATTCTCTCAATACATCCATGTTTTTATAGTTTTATTCTCTCAATACATCCATGTTTTTATAGTTTTATTCTCTCAATATATCCATATTTTTATAGTTTTATTCTCTCAATACATCCATGTTTTTATTGTTTTATTCTCTCAATACATCCATGTTTTATAGTTTTATTCTCTCAATACATCCATGTTTTTATAGTTTTATTCTCTCAATACATCCATGTTTTTATAGTTTTATTCTCTCAATACATCCATGTTTTTATAGTTTTATTCTCTCAATACATCCATATTTTTACAGTTTTATTCTCTCAATACATGCATGTTTTTTATAGTTTTATTCTCTCAATACATCCATGTTTTATAGTTTTATTCTCTCAATACATCCATATTTTTAGTTTTATTCTCTCAATACATCCATATTTTTATAGTTTTATTCTCTCAATACATCCATGTTTTTTATAATTTTATTCTCTCAATACATCCATATTTTTATAGTTTTATTCTCTCAATACATCCAATAATGACTCTCAAGTTAAAGTTATCACCTGTGTTGAAAATTCAACTGTTTTGTGTCTTTCAGTCATGTATTAGGTATAGAATAATTAAAGAAAGTAAAAGAGTAATGAAAAATACTTAAACTCACTGAATGTCATTTTGAAAAGAATATCATTTGATAAGAAAATAACCAGAAGCCAAACAGTAAATAATTTATAATAACCAGAAGACTAAACTATAAACTCTCAAGTCAATGGCCTGTGTGCTACATTTGCCTAATGCATCCTCACTTCAAATAAATATTTCACGTAATAGCAGGTAGTATAAGTCAAATCAGAAGGGCTACACTGAGAGAATGCACTTAGTCTTCCTACAAGTCAGCTCACAACCACGTTAGAGTAGTTTGGTAATGACCATAAATGGAACAATATAAAATCGATTAAAGATTCTTATGACAAAGGCAAACTAAATACAATACAATCATTAAAAACATTCAATAATTTGAAGTTAATTTTAAATAGAGATTCTTGTTCAGTAGTTGCATAAAATTATTACTGAAATTCTACTTTAAAACAGAGATAAATTGGTGGCAGCGTGACTTATGGTAATTGATTGACCATATGTTCACATTATGCTGTCTACTTCCTAATGATGGTTAATCTATGAGCCACACAAAAAGATATAACTTTTATATATAATATACATATATTTATTACTATATCTTATAATTAATAAATATAATTAATATAACTTTATATATAAATAAATATATTTATTATTAATATATTTTATAATTGATAAATATAATTAATATATTTATTATTTCAATAAATGTGTTTCAATTAATTGGTAACGCTCTGTTACCAAGTGTTTTAGTATTAAATCTCGTATCCAAAACATCTGAAACAAACAATGGGGACTATAATCAAATCTATTCTAAAGTATGACTTCCTAAGATTTCTGGTAATATCTGTATATGAACTAACTATTCTTAGGCTTCCAGAATACAAGTGCCACAATTTCACAGAATCTTATAATAACTCATTAGTTTAAGTTATATAAAACACACGGAGAAGGAAAGATCATACAATGTTTATCCCTACATGCATAAATCAACAATTATCAGGTCACAAAAATGTGCTGAAAATTCTCTCAAAAATTAAAATATAATAATAATATTAGAAATAATTAATAACTGTCCGCTCTTAGGTATTATTTAACTATAATTGAATAAGTATAGTTTTAACTTGAAATATGTTTGCATTTGTTTAACATACAAAGAAAACCGAACAACAGGAATATACAAACAGTTAAAAATACAAAAAATAAAGTTTTGTTAAAATGCAAATTCCTCAACACATTTTAAAGCATCACATGATACTTTTAAATTTTTTACAACCAACTATTAAAGGCATTTTGCCTATATGTCAGGCAAATTTACATTATTTTGTTCATAAACAATAGGCTGAGTGTCATCAGCAATGTCTAATGGAACAGCCCAAGGCTGAAGGTCAGAAGATCCAAAGGGGATCGAAGATGATGGCTCCGACCATACAAATTCCACCCGAGAGATAAAAGACAATGCCCCAATGTTCAATAGTCTCCTGAGTAGAAAAATAAAATTACAATCATTAGGTATTGTCAGACACAAAGTAAAAAATCAGTTCTGTGTAAATGTTTATTAAATATACATTTTCTTTCTAAAATGAGTAAAACATACTTTGTCTAAGTGGACAAAAATATCAATAATGATGAGATTCTCAAACTGATGAAAGAATTATAATTAAGAAAGGATGAACATTATGATAAATTAGTGACAGATAATGTCTAGTTCTATTATATGTTGATAGCTTATAAAGATCATAAGTTGGTACTAATCATTTGATATATGTTGATATATTGTGAAGATCAGAAGTTAGTGTTAACCATGTGATATCAGTTGATAACTTGAAGATCAGAAATTAATGTTAATCGAATGATATACTGTGAATATTCTACTACTTTAAATAATCTGGGTTAACAGTTTAACAGTTTTACAGTGGACACACAAGTGAATAGGTACCACTGTAAGTTACTATGACTGACAGATCAACACACATTTCCTCAGACATACATAAAGTTTTGCATAATTCAAGTCACCAAAGTGTATTGTGTAAAGATGCACACTAGGGATTTAAAAGGACACATTTTTTATGGATGAGTTAATAATGTAGGTATACATTACTTATTACATGCATTGATATACCCACAAGAAAACCATCCTAGTCCAGTGGAACTAAAAATAAAAGATCACACAATAATCAGAAATAACAGTAATTCAACAACAGTATCGAGACAGAATCCAAGTCATTTAATTCATATTCTTCTGCCAGATATTCTTGCTTTATCCTGAGTTGTCACAATGAAATAAAAGGTTCAGTTCTATCCATAAGTAAAAATTAATGAACTGAACTTGTAGAATGTATTTAGCAACAGAGTTTGGTGCTGCTTGAGTGCCCCAGTTATTTTGTTCACAAACCTGTGTTTGTCTTTTGCAACCAAACTCTCATATTGCAAAGAACTCTCTAGGTGTTTATCATTTCCTGCATTTATGGAAAGAGCACATATTCTGTTACTCTCCCTCAGGAACAGGCAACACTCTCTGTCCACTCTGATTAAGAGTAGGTGTCAAAGTTAAAACTGGTGATACTGGATTTGTTATAGATTATATGATTAACAAGACACATGTTGCATTAAACCACTTAATAAAATAAATATTAAAATTATACTGTGTTTATATCCTAAATATTTTAATAGTCTATTACACTATGTAACAAAATTTTACTTTTTCTTGTTCCTGGGCAGAAAGTGTTATTTCCCAATTTATTATACCAAAAGTAAATATAAAAGACCTATTTTTCTCTTCAAACTTTCTCTTCAAAAGCAAAGTGACCTGAGTAATGAAATTTTCAAATTTATCTACTTTCCAGAACATTCCAGGTAGATTTAGTGCTGAGTAGCTGAGAGAGAATTTTCTCAAACTTAAAAGAATTTTCAAGAACTTTGTAGAATGTTGTAGAGGTTCTTGAATTTTCTAGAATTTCCAAATTAATGTACATACAGATGATCGCTCACTCACCACTTGAGTTTAATTCTAGCTGCCTAATGTCAACACAGAGACCTATTTGATTTTATCAGAGATGGCATCAAGAAGCTGCAAGCATTCTCCAGATGCATTCTGCTATGTATGTGGCCAATTTATCAAGAGCAAAAAAAGTACTCTGCGACAGCATCTGCTAAGATGTGTGAAGCCTACAAGCATATTTGGGTATGCCTTTCGGGGATCAAGACAAACCATGGGCACCTCATTTTATCTGTGAGCACTGCAAAAAACTCTAGAAGATAAGACAGACAATTTTGCTTGCTTCAGTAGTAAGATTTTATATTATACAAATTTTAGACCTTTTAGAATTTATATATTTTAATTTTTTTTTAAGTTTCAATAGTACAGAAAAAATATATAAAATATTTTACATGAACCTCTTACACATTAGTTGTGGATGAAATAAATTTATTCTTCATAATAACAATTTTATTTTGCTATTTTGCAGGTTGGTACAGAGGAAAAGAGAGCCGTGAAGTTCACTATTTCAAGAATTTGGCATGAACCCACTGACCATTCAAGCAATTGCTACTTCTGCATGGTGGACCCTTGAAACATTGAGTTGGCAATAATGCATCTACTATCACATATTCAGACCTTCTATCATCCATCTCCCAGTACGACACTGCCCTGTGCTCCTTGTAACCACTCTGCCAGAGAAAGCAGCCATCCTCACAAGAGCAGCAAATCAGAAGAGAAGATAGATGCTGAAGATGCAGATTACAATTTCAGAGGTGCGGCTGGTGAGATAAATCCATACTACCACAACCAAAGAGACCTAAATGACTTGATCTAACAAAGTTGAATGCCAAGTTTTGACGTCTAGGTTTAAGGAGTGGGATTTGTTATTAGATGAAAGTGTGCAAGTGCATGAAGTAAGAGGAAGCATCACTAACATTTTTCAAGCTTCTTCACTTGTCAAGATGTGCTCTGCCTCTACCACAATGTATCTAGTCTGTGTGAGGCAACTGGAATTGCCTGTACTCCGAACAAGTGGTGCCTCTTCAATGAAAGCTTATCCAGAAGCCTCAAAGCTGTGCTGCTCCATAACAGGAATAAGTATCCATCTCTTCACATGGTTCATTCAGTGCACCTCAAAAGGAATAAAACAGCATCAAGACCTTGCTAGAAGCCTTAAAAGTATGATGAGTATGGCTGGAAGATTATAGAAGACTTCAAAATGGTGGCATTCCTGATGGGTTTCCAAGGAGGCTTTACCAAGTTTCCATGTTATCTTTGCCTTTGGGACAGCAGGGACACCACATTGCACTGCAACAGAAAGCACTGGCCATAATGGACCAAGCTCTCTTTGGGGAGGAACAATGTCAAGTGTGAGCCACTAGTGGACCTTCAGAAGGTTGTCACAGCTCTTAATAAAAGTCTGCAGCCTTCAAGTACCTTCGAGACTTCTTTCCTGAGCTTTCTGAGGCAAAGATCAAAGCTGGTGTCTTTATTGGACTAAAAATAAAAAATCAGAGTGATTTATGTACCATAATTGGTAAAGTTTCAATTGTTTGTTTTAGAATTCTTTTCAAAAAAATTTGTATGATAGACTAGAGGACAAGCAGGAAGACAACAACAACCATTGCCAACTCGAGAGTACTCTTGTCTGACTGAATATTTTGATATGACTGTCACTCTTAAAGTGTATTTTGTCAACAAAAGATCACGTACCATAAAGCCATGGATTTAGTTTGAACAAGATGAACACTAGGCCAGTCCTCTTGTTCATTGCCTTATGGTAGATTTAATCATAACCAGAAAGTGTAGGTAAGTTGTTAGTAATAATCCCAAGAATGACCCAGAAGTTTATAGATAAAAAATGATAAAATCATGGTCCTGAAGTTGAAGATTTAGTGAAGTAAGTTTAATTAAGTTTAACTAAGTACTACAAATTTATAAATCATGTTAAATGAGGAAAAGTTTAGTGTTTTCAGATATAAAAGTTGAAAACTCAATAAAAGATTATATTCTTTTTTTTTATTAATTATAAATAGCTTTCAGTGAGATTTCAAACACTAATTTTTTTAATCAGCCATTACAACTAAAGGTTAAAATGAATGTCAAATAGTGTAGACTATTGTTAAATGGTATTATTTCATTCTAGAGACTCTACCATATAAATGATGATAAAAAATTTGTAATCTCTTGATGCAAACTTATTAACTTTGTCAAACTGCAGGTGTGCTGTAAGTTTCATACAGACATATCTTGACATTTAAGGGTTTTGCTACAAACATACTGTCTTTTTATGGGCTCATACATGTAAGAAAACATCATTTGAAACAGGGATTGATAATTACCTCTGATTAATAAATGAACTATTTTCATTATTTGCATGTTGGTGAGAAACAAATGAAAAAAAAATTTCATTTAATTTTTTTAACATTTAAAATAGCACCACCCACGTTTCTGTTGAAATTAAATAAGGCATATTTCTGACAATTTTAAACTTGCTTTAATCTCACTGCTATGTTGATTTATTCCAGTACTAATCAGCAGATTGTACAATGCAGATAAAATAATTTAAAACTCTTTTTTAGATTTACGTGTCTTCACAGTATTAACATGTTAACTTAAATACTCAGAAATGTAAAATAAGTTATATATAATGAAAATAGAAATATGCACATTTACTTACTGCATGCTCTGTCAAAGCACCAGCAACCGTTGGTGCAAAAATACCAGGACAATTAGAAACTGTATTAACAATTCCCATCACAACACCTAAAAAATAACACAAAATGTCAATATAAGTTACTTCGTTTTATGAAAATGTATCTGTAGAAATATTTCCATCTTTGTAGGACAATAACATGCAATACCAAAAACTCTAAAGTATTATTGAGTATCTCTATATATATGCATGAGTGTGTGTGTGTGTGTGTGAGTGTGTGTGTGTGTGTGTGTTATAAACAGCATAAGAAACAAAGAAAGAAAGTATTACTGGAACAATATTGCACACAGTTTTCTGTGTTAATTTATGTTACTGATGGTGACAGTGTTAGCATGACTCAGTGAAAAATAAAAGTAGTTTTATCCATTGTACAGTTTGCATATTACATTCACATCACATCTGAAACTTCCAAAATGTATATCTACTTTATCTTTCAGTAGCCCTGTATATTGCATTTAGTATTTACTCTCGTCTCTCATCAATTATCATTAAATGAGCAGTGTAGCATAACATGAATATCTGATAACTCTGACATTCCTGTTGAGTGACACTTTGACCTCCATTTGAGTATACAGGTTTAAAGAAAAGTAATTTATGATTAACATTAATGGTGACTAATGTCATATTTCAGACATTAATTTTTAATGTTTTAAATCCTTGAGATGAGAATACATTTCAATTACTCTTTCATTACAATTCCATGTTTAAAGAAAATAGGAATGTTAAATAACTAAAAACATTTATTCTAATTTTACGTTTATCAACAGATATGAGCAGAAACTACAATAATAATGACAAACAAATATTACAAAACTTGCAAATGTAAAAGAGAAGCATGTCAATAAACATACTACATCTATATAATGGTACACAAGAACAAAACAGAGAAATAATTAAACTAGTGATAACATATTATTAACCACTGGTAACGTTTCTAAGAGCTCATCTGATTAGGTGATTAATGTGTCGTCAATGTTTTAATTATTTGTATTCTACTCCAAACTTATTGTTGAGTAGAATCATCAGCCTGTTTGTCTCAAAATGTAGTGTACTGGAAATGCAAGTGCATAACACACAATTAATAAGCTACAGGACTCACAAACAATAAGTCTATTAATGAAGAAAAATGGATTAAAACCAAAACCTTTGTATCTTGGTGTGTGGTTTAGTGAGGTATATTTTTCTTACTGTTGGTTGGTTACACAAAAACAGTTCATGTAGGTTTCAAATATGCATTTTAAAACAGTAAAAACATATTGGGTACTGGATAAGAATGATGTAAAGTCATCATAATTTATCTGACTTTCTAACTAACATGTAAATACTTTAAAATTATAAATAATTTAAAACAATTTCATTGCTGCTGGGAGCAATGTTTTAACAGCCTAAACACATGAATCTCTCTTCGCAGTCATTGGTTTTGTTCACTAAAATAAAACAGACAACCACATTACTAATGTAGTTTAGAATATTTTCTTCCTATTGGTTATAAATGTGTTCAATTGTAAATCTCAAAGAGAATTAAAGACACTTATTAAAATCAGAGGATACAAATAAATGTCGTTTGAACATACATAACAGTGTCTCAGTAAAACAAAAAAAGTTGAAATTGTATGTTCTGGCATTAATAACCACAGTATGATGTTCTGTGTGGTTGAACAATTTGAAACCTTTACATGAGAGAAAATCTATAAAACACAATTCTGAGAACCATCTCATCATGTGACTCAGAGATGTAGACTTACGATTCTATTTAAATATTTGCTTTTAAAGTTAAAATATTAATGTTAAGATATAAACAAATTTGAATTATAAACTATGTGTTGGTGCCAAGTTTATTAAGATAGTTTAGTAATGAAGTACTTTAATGTAGCACTGTATAAAGTTGTACATGTGCACTTTGACCCTCCCACATCGACAGGGTTAATTGTATTCATAATGAGACTTTGTGTGGGTCATGCCACAAGTTGAATGTCCCTTTTCCATCCAGCTATTGTTCATCACTTATTCCACATATCTGAAATAATGTTTTTAGTAGTAGAAGTATCCCTGCTCAACAGATCTTGTCTCTGAGATGATGATGTAATGGATAAGAATCTGTAATCACAATGCCATTAATTTTGTGAAGATCTCCAACATCATTGCTGATATACTGGTATTAGTCCCACAGTAAGCTTTATTGTAATTATCTTCCATTGAATAAAGTACTTTTTGTTTCTTGCAACACAAATTGAGTTTAGATTCATCTACAAAGAACACCTTCCTCTAACTTTGCTCTTCCCACTTCTGGAAGACTGAAAAGCATCTCAAACTTACAATCTTTTGTAAGAAAGCTAAAACTAAAATACAAGGTGGCCTATAGAAAAGCCCATTTCCAAAATAAAATTATAAGTGAAATAACAAATCTTTTCTTTGTGATAAAATTGCACTTGCATGATATAGCAGTTTCAAATTAATTTCGACTACTACCATCACAGCATGTAAGTACATAAAGGTTCTTAAAACTTCCCAAAATACAATAGAATTAATATCTTTATTGAGATCTTACTTATAGCTCACCAAATGCACTGAAAC
>NC_134827.1:41969359-42027054 GCF_004210375.1 Tachypleus tridentatus | reverse complement strand
TGTAGTGCTAAACTCCATTGGTACCAGTTACAACTTATCTCTTAAGTTAGTCACATGTTAGAAAAATTAAATTGGCTTAATAAACTAAAAATAAGTGTTTATTATTTTTTAAACAGCACATTTACAGAAGATAGTGGTCTTGGAAGTAGTGTTTCAGCTAAATCTCGAGTGAGTATCCTAACCAAATATTCTGTAGTGTTTTAATTATTAATAGTATCTATTTAATAATAATACTAAAAAATACAAAAACAAAGAGTATCCTAAAGGTGAAATTATTTTTAATGCAAGTTTCAAATAATTTTCGTTACTATTTAAGTAACAATTCATTATTTACCCACAATAACAATATTGTAACAGACTTCAAAGTTAAACAAAAAAAAAATTCATGGAACTGAATAATGTCATTTTCTAATTGTTACACATTTGAAATTATATTTAAATGTTACTGTTCATCGAAACTCCAAATTCATGAATGTAAAAATATTCATGTTTACACTTCTAAATGACAGGGATATATATATTTGTTCATCCAATTGTATTCATAACAGTCAAAACTTGATGTCTTTACCAGCTTAATGATCCATGTAGATTCTCACTTTCATTTGTATGACTAATTTGTGTTCAGTATCATGATACAGAGTTTAGCTGGAAACATAATTATGTAATTTTCTTATTTGCTAAATTCTACTTTTGTTAGAAAAGATTAAATATTAAGAATAACTAGAAGTGTGTACATACTGGAGTGTTCATTATATCTGAACATCACTTCAGGATTCCAGTGTTTGTCAGACACAAGTGCTAGTATACGTGTAAGAAAATAAAAAAGGTTTAAGAGCATATGGTCATATCTATAAAACCTGAATGAAAGGTTGGAAATCTTTCCAATTCCACTATCAGCACAATACAAAAACAGAAAATCTGATTTCTCACTATAAAAACATTAAAATTCTCTCAACAGCCAAACATGATACTGAACATTCTTATAAAATAAACATTATACATAAAAGCATTCCTTCCATCCATAAATAACACACAGTTATCACAAGATTGACACCTGTTTTATCAGTTTTTTTATTTTCTCGTGTTATAATTGCATATTTAAATTGTTAGTATTTTTGTTTTAATTATTAACAGTTTGTTTTTCTACATCTAGATTACTGATAAATTATTTATGATGATTATGAAATGTTTAATAAATACTTCCTGTTATCAAAGTTATCATAAAGTTTTCTGACAAAATGAATCAATTTTACATTCACTATGTAAAGAAGTTAGTTCATTTTAAAACCCAAAATTAACAAAGGTACAACAAATATAACTACAATCCACTTTTTCTTAAAATGTTTTCTTATTGTTGTTCTTTCATTTTCCCTCTTTGTATATATACATTTTTCAGTACATAAATGTATAATTATACAATATCAATAATTTTATTAATATAATAGTAATTGATCATGTTGTTTATTGTGACTTTCTTCTAAATGGTTTTGGACAATCTCATTTTTAAGTAGATATTTCCTTAATAGGATTTGATAAACAGGTAATGTATGCAAAGAACAGAAACAACCAAAGCAATGGAAGGTATCAAAAACAGAAAACAAGTTTGATTAATTTCAGTAAATCAGAATCATATCATATGTTTCTCCTGACAACAAGAAACCCACTTGAAATAAAAATTTATTTCATAACATGAGTATTAACACTTTTTATTGATAAGGAGAGTACAATGTTTTGACCTTCCTAGGTCATCTTCAGGTTAAGAAAGAGAGAGTATTTGAATGTGACCTTGCTGGACACGTCTTAGGGACGAAAGTATAAAAGGGTATGGGATTGTAGGGAGTGTTTCAGGTGGATGTTGAGTTGTTAATTAGTATAGATATAAAAGATGTTCCTTTATATTGGTTTAATTTTGGTTTTTGTTGCTGTATAAGTAGGAATTCTTTGATTTTACATTTGTTTCCCTATTTTGTATCTGGGAGTTTTCTATGGTTATGTTGTGTTTATTTGATTTGCAGTGTTCAAAAACATGTGAAGGTGTTTTTTTGTGTTCTTTGAATCTAGTTTCTATTTTTCTGCTTGTTTCTCCAATATAGAAGTTGTGGCAGTTGTTGCATCGTATTTTATAAATTATGTTGGTGTTGTGTTTGTCAGTGTAGCTTTCACATAGCATGGACTTTAGTTTTGTACCTGGTTTCTGAATAAATTTGGTGTTTACTAGAATGTTGTGTTTTGTTATAAGTTTTTTTCCAAATATTGGTTATTTTTTCACTGATATTGGGAACATATGGTATGGAGAAGTATAAGGTTTTGTAGTCTGTTGTGTCTTGGAATTTATTGTTGTTTATTTGTTGTTAGACCAAGTGTGTGTGTATAATTTTTTACACAGTTTCTTGAAGACATTTGTTGATGCTGATGAAATGTTGTTTTATTTTGTTGGTTTCATTGTTGAGTTTATGTTAGTTTTGTGGCTTTTGTTTCTTAATATGTTGAGTTTTTGTTTTGGTTCATTGCCTTAATGGTCAGTTTTGATGTAATCTTCCTCTTGACAGAAGTCCCAACAACTGAAGTCTGCAAGATAGCTTTAGAACTTTATATTCAAGGCCCCAACCCATTGATACACATTTCCAGCAACGAAAAAACAATCCTTATAAAATTCACTACCACCAAAACTAACTTTATGTTCAATAACCAAAACTACCTACAAATAAATTACCTAAGTGTGGGGAATCCTGTGTCACCAGTTCTAGCCAACATTTTTATGACACAGACTGAATCACAAGTGATCAATTCAACCTTACACTCACCACTATACTGGTACAGGTATGTTGATGATACAATTGCTGGATTCACATCTACAGAACACATACTGAGTTTTTTCAACCACGTTAACTTGATACACTACAACATTAAGTTCACCTGTGAACAGGAAAAAAACTAACCAAATATCATTTTTTAACCTTAAGATCACTAGCACTGATACACAATTCAAAACAGAAGTCCACAGAAAAATCACCCATACTGGATTATACATTCCCTGGGACTCAGCACATGAAACAAAACAAAAACTCAACATATTAAGAAACAAAATATATACAACCACAAAACTATGTTCACCTGTTAAAATTAACAAAATAAAACAACATTTCATCAACATTAACAAATTTCTTCAAAAAACTGTGGAAAAAATTATACACACACTGAGATTAACAACAAACAAACAACAATAAATTTCAAAACTTATAACAACATTCCAGTAAACACCATATTTATTCATAAACCAGGTACAAAACTAAAGTCCATACTATGTAAAAGCTACACTGACAAACACAATACCAACATAATTTATAAAATACAATGTAACAACTGCCAGGACTTCTATATTTGAGAAACAAGCAAAATAATGGAAACTAGATTTGAAGAACATAAAAAAACATCTTCAGATGTTTTGAACTCAGTAATAAAATAAACGCACAGATACTAAGTAGGGAAACAAATATAAACAAATGCAAAATCAAAGAAGCCCTACTTATACAGCAAGTAAAACCAAAATTAAACCAATATAAAGAAACACCATTATAACTTTACCAATTAATAACCTAACCTCCACCTGCAATGCCCTCTACAATCCAGTACCCGTTTATACTCTCGTCCGTCAATGGTCACATTCAAACACTCTTTCTTAACCTGAAGATGACCTAGGTAGGTTGAAATGTTGTTCCCTCATTATCAGTAAAAGTGTTAGTACCCATACCAGAGATACGACATGTTTATTTCTCAAATCGGCCTATGTTGCACCAATATAGAGGACCTTAAAGTCTCCACACATGTATAAGTAGAGAAGACATGAATAGTGGAGAGTCAGCAAATGATTTTTATAGTGGAAAAATTGTTTTAGTTTGAAATTGGGTATCATAATAACTTTTAGATCAATTAGGAGATAGTAAGAGTTACATATTTTTTTTCAACTGCTCTGTGATAATGGAGTTCTGTCTCCTGAGATATGGTAAGCAGGTATACAAGGTAAATTTGGGTACAGTGGGTATCTTGTGTACAAACAAATTAGTCAGGATGAGATAGTTATTTTTCCAAGAAATGTAGCTGTTCTTTTTAAGCCTGTTATCTATAGAAGTAATGTTGATGAAACATACCCAAACCATTGACTGTCTTCATTCATATCATCTATACAGTTAACTCATGAAATTGAGACAAATAACTCTTGTATGTTTCTTTCAACCATAATGTTAATGGCTTTTCAATTTCTGTCTGTTGTAAAAACAATTAAAGACCTTCTTACTCAGTTTGACACCCTTTTCTTTAAAATGCAGTTTTATTCTCTGTTTATTAAATAGAAGCTAATCTTATCTCATTCAGTCTAGCCTTTTGTAAAGATATTACTTTCATACAAAGCATTATCTTTCAAAATGGCTACCCTATGCACTTATTGGAGAAAATAATTTTCTTATTCTTAACTTATTTTCCATTTTCTTGTGTTATAACTGTAAATTTATGTTGCTTATTTCTTAATTACATATTTCTCTTGTAATTACAAATACTGTTTGCTTTGTATCTTTAGATTATTGGTGATTTAATTATGCTGATTTTGAAATGTTTAATAGATGCTTCCTATTATCACATTTGTGTTTTGATTTATCATGAATGTAAGATCTTTTAATAAAGTCAGTTTCTAGTAAGTGATATCAACTTCTTTAATTGCCAGAAGTTTACTAGTTTCAGTTGTGTATGTTCAGATTAAACATTTTCTGAAAGTGTTTTGATTTTATGTTTAACATAAATTACAACTTTACTTATTTTAAATGTGTTTACTATAGGCATTTCTAAGATAACATGCAAACATAATATAAAATCATGAAGAAACTTCTTGTATTTCAAGATTATTTACATTATGTGTACAGGCAGGCTTGTAACTATCTTGTCAGTAGATTGTATAAATAAATACACCATCAGTGATTATTGAAAGTACATACATATTTTATTTGCTTGGTATTGATATTAAAATTATTGTAATAGTGATTAAGGATATTATTCTGTTTGAACATAAAATGTTTTAAATAATGATTGCACCTTAGGTGTTTTAAAAGCTTCATGTTTTAAACAGATTTTAATATGATGTGACCATATGTTTCACAAGTTTTTTGTCATTTTTAAAAAGTTCATAGTACAGAATGTATAATTTATTAAATCTTTTACATGTACTAAACCATTTATCACTTCAAAAGACTTAATATACCTAAAACAAATTTGCTCTACTAATGCTATGTAATAATTTAACACAGTTGTTTTATTGTTATTTAGGATCATATCTAAATAGGCCCTGCATGGCCAGGTGCTTGATTCACAATCTGAGGGTTGTGGGATCAACTCCCTGTCACACCAAACATGCTTGCCCTTTCAGTCATGGGGGCATTATTATATGACAGTCAATCTTACTATTCATTTCTAAAAGAGTAACCTAAGAGTTGGCAGTGGGTGATGATGACTAGCTGTCTTCCTTCAAGTCTTGCAGTGCTAAATTAGGGACAGCTAGCACAGATAGCTTTGTGTAGCTTTGCATAAAATTCAAAAATAATCAAACATATCTAAACAAAGACATGCTTGAATGTAACATAATTAAACTACGTTTTTATGTAATAGATGTTACTTTCACATAATTTTGAAACCAGACGTGATCGTGAACATAGCAGATAGTTCAGTGTGTATTTGCTATAAGAAAATACACACACAGAGATTCAAGTTGAATTAATTTGTCACAAAACAATTTGACAATATTTGTCCAGCTCAACATTGATTCAGTGAATATCTTTTTGTTTAAGATAATGATTGTTGCCTCATGTTTACTTTTTAATCCATTTTGTTGAAAATATAGCTTATTTTGTAAATATATATTTATTCTTTTGAAACAAAATAAAAGTAACCAATAATATTAATGGGTAGAAAAGCGAGCAGAGAAAACAAAGTCAGTATATTCAGTATGATGTTTGTGATTTGTGTGTTATATTCAGATATCATTCTAAAGTAACATACAATGTTACTGATGTAATTATTTTCAATTATCATAGCATTTCATTTATATTTGCAATATAAGTCAAAATAATTTAACTTTTTAATTATATCATTCCAGCAGCTGTTATAATAAAGTACTGATACACACCATTTTTTCATGTTCTAAATCTATTTTTCCTTCAACCTCTGTTTGTAAGTTTTTTATGCCATAGCTTTTCCTCCTTTTTTACATCTTCTGTGTATCCTAAGTTCCTCTCCTCTTATGTTAAGAAGGCTTCTTTGGATCCTAAATTCCCCTCTTCCTCTCCGTAAGTATCTTGTGAACTGTAGGTTCTTTAAGTGTCGCAGTCCTTTGAAGCCTTACAAGCACAGCTGAAAAGGGTTCTCATTTCATCACGTTGAAACAAAAGGTGTGAAACTTGGAATTTTAACATGTATTGTATGATTGCAAATGTTTCAGAAATGGATATGGTTATGTTTAAAATTCATGAAATTATTTTTGTATGATACATTTAAAAAAAAGTTAAAAGTTAGCATTAGAATTTTCTACTTTGTAGCTGTTTCAATTGGAACTCTATTCGAATTAATTGTTAAATTTTCTGAGGTAGTTTAAAAATCTAATACTTCTAAATTGCAGTCTTACATTATTGTGTAAAATAGTTCAGGATGTTAATCCTGACAAAAGGAAATTCTAAAAATAATTATTCTTTGGGTCAGAAATTGTTTCTAAAGATATGTTGCAAGAGACTTCTGATTAATTTTTATATAAAACTGAATAAATTTTCTTCATAAATTTTTGAGTACATTATGAAAGTATTAATTGAAATATTAGCATTAATTAATTGTTATTAATATAAAAAGAGTGATATCTGGAAAGGCATATGTATTTTTGTTTTTTCTGTTAAAATATCTGTATACCTACTTATAGATGAATTGTTGAATCAGTGGTCTGGATGCCTGTCATGTATCCTTAGACCCTTAGGCTCTTTCCTGAGAGTGACATGGGAGGGTTTAGATCTGACCACTGTATGTCACTTTTAGAGGACCTGTGTCTTTTCCAAACCTGACATATCTCCTCCTGAAGAATGACATATGAGAATTTGCATTTGTATCTGATTACCACCCTCTGTCACTTTCTGTAGGTTCCTTTATCTTTCTTGTGCTTTGAACTAGTATGTCAAGTGGTATGTATGTGAGTGTGTGTATATATACACAAGAAATATATTTGTAATTACTTTTAAGTTTTATCTATGAATTATAATATTTTAATAATAAACACACATGTATATTTATATGCAGGATTGGAAATAATTATGGTAATGGTGCAGAAAAAAGTTGTGAAAGTCTAGTACTACAGGATTGACATCCCTTTATCTTGTGTATGCAAACTACATCAACATGTTGATAGGTTACACTACAACTGATTGTCATCTGGCTAGTCAGAAATTTCTACTCTAGAATAAAGCTTATAAAAGTAGAGACAGTAATGCTATGCCCAATAATAGTAGTGTTAATCCAGTCATGCTTCCCATGAAATACTACAAACTTGTAGAATTCAAATTTTTTATTGAACATATTTTATTCAACATACATATAAGTATTATATCAAGATTTTCACATGAGAAACCCTGTGTGTTTTAAATTAACTAACAAATCTTTGTTTTGGTGTGTGTGTGTACTTATGCTCTGAAGACTGGGTTGATTGATGATAAACCCTACAAAAAGAAATTCTGGCATACATCAGAAATTTCTAGTGTTTCTTATTGTTACTTTTTGAGTTTGTGGAGTTAGGTTTGTGCATGGTCATGTATAGCAAACTTGTATGGTGTACAGTCGGACTAAATCAGCCTGGTAGTGAACATGCAGGAAGCACTTACGTTTAAGTGAATGACATGTTGAAATTAAAAAAAGAAAATTCCACAAAGATGTAGTTGTAGTTTCAAAGTTTATATGGCTGTCTGTTGTGTGTGGTCCAGAGTTTGTTGGTTAATGCCAATTTCATTAGTTACAGTATACAGCAGAGAAGTGAGAGCCAGTTGTAACATGTATTTTAGGAAAATGTTTATACCTCTTCAAACAGAAATTTAGAATTACACTTTTAGTAGCCTGTACAGAGTGGTGTAAAAGTCAGACCCCATAAGGGTTGTGAATAAAAATAAAACAAAAATACTTACATTTTTATTTGTTAAAGTAAATATTCAAGTTGCTGGCCATTATCTTACAAGAACATGCTGATTTGGAGCTAATGGCCAGCATTGTGAACATTACATTAATGAACAAATTAGTTATTACTTTTTTATTATTGTTTTTCAAAATCCTTATGGGGGTGCAACTTTTGCACTACTCTGTAAAATCACTTGACCTAATTCTTTAGTGTTTTTATCCTAAATTTTGGTTGCTCGTGTGCTGTCATCTTCAGGGAAATCTGAGGATGATTTTGTTTTTTGTATTGGTAGTAGTAAGGATTCAGTTATGGATTTTACTCTGTAAAAAGATGTGGATGTCAGGTTTTTGTAAAAATATGAAGAATAGATATATGAAATAGTAAGACAAAGAAGAATAGAGATGTGGGTGGGAAGTGGTGGGTAATACAACGAAGAATAGAGATTTGGGTGTTAGATATATTGAAGGACAAGAATAGATATTGAAGAATAGATAATGAAAGTGCTAATGCCCATACCAGCCATATTGAGAATGAATGTTTGTTTGATGAGTTCAAATTAATATTATTTGTGCTTGAGTAAGTGTGTTAAAACTGACTGTTGTATGCTTATTTTGAATTACCAAACTGGATTTTTTTTTTATTATAAAGAAAAGTGTATTGAATATGAAATTTTTAAATTTTTGACAATGCATGTTGTTGTCATTCTACATGTTTGTGACCCCCCTTCATTGCACAGTGCTGTGTTTATGGACTTGCAGTGCTATAAATTGGGTTTCAATACCTGTAGTGAGCAGAGCACAGACAGCTTTTTACGTAGCTTTGTACTTAACTCTAAACAAACAAATCGAAATGTATTATGATTTTAGAAAATTATTAACATAAGTTTTTTACATAAAATTGATGATATTAATGGTAATCACAAAATGAAATTTAATTTTCAGATAGTTAGTAGATACAAATATAACTCATATACCAATGTTTATAGGATTATTTTCACTGTTATTTTGAAAAGTGATATGTATGGTGGTGGTACGAGTTGTCTTTTACTCACCGTATTAAACCTGTACTTCGAAATAAAAATATTCATAAAGTTTGCACATTGCTCAGTCATTTTAGTGACTTTCAAAAACAAATTAAATTTGCTTAAATATTTAAGTTTTATCACTTGTTTTGGACTAGTGAGTGAAAGATAATTTAGTTAAGAAGTGTTGAAACATATTACAATATGCAGATTTAAGTTGCAACTTGATAGATGAAATGACTGCAAAGTTTTCTTAATGAAATAGCTTCGAGATATAAAGCTTCAAATATTATCTATTGTTATTGGTACATTGTGTTTAAAACTTGAAAATTGTTAGTGAACTGTCATGATTAGTGTACTATGTAAAACAAAATTAACCAAAAAGGCTGGAAGTGTAGGGTATTTTTTACTAACAAAAATATTTGAAAAACTGTTTGTAATGGACAGTCTTGTATCTGAAAATGTGAAATCTGTCTTTTAGTAGTCAAGAGGAAATGTATATTTCTTTTGTGAATTAAACAACTCAATTAATGACTTTTGCTATTCATATGAAAAGTTTACCTAATATTTTTGTAATAGACCCACAAGGATATATTTTGACATCAGGTGAAAACATGTCAGCATACACTAACTGTAGTTCTGTTTAAACAGTTTGTCTGGTGATCACCATATAGTACAATGGTTTAAAAGTTTCAAGAGCTATTAATTTTAAATGTTGACTTATAACATTTAAAAATAAATTTAATTATTATTTTAATATTTTGTTTTGGAACCTCTTCTACTACAACTTAATTTGAGACCAGCTGTTACTTATTTTGTCTGTAAAATGTCAGCATTCTTAACATATGTATGCAATAACATAGGACAATATCTCTACTCAAATGTGTATGTTGCACTCTATTTATTCTTATGTCATTTTAATTGTAACTTTGTCACTTTATCACTGTTAGAACAAATAAGCTACTTTTATTTTCATAAGCTAGTGTGTAATATAAGCTAACTTTGGGAATGGTTAACAGTTTTTGGGTGCAAAATTTCTGGTACTCAATTTCTAAAAAAAATCATGTGATGAAAATGTTAGACCTAAAATGATAAAATATTAGGTTGTCCAGAAATAAATGTCGTTTTTGAACTGTGAAGTTTGGAAAAGTATAAACCAGTGTTGTAAAACATGCTTTAATCAAAGTAAGCACCATTTGTTTCAATACCCTTTACAAACTTGTAATGATGCTGTTTGTGCCCCTGCTGTAGAAATCAGACTTTTTGTGGTCAGTGAACTCTCTGAAAGCTTCTTCTGTAAATGCTTGGTTTTGAAAGCATTTATTGTTCATAAAGTTGTAAGGGAAAGGTTTTTGGAATAAGGTGGATGAGGCAGATCCTCGATTCCCAATTCGTTTGGAGTGTCATCCTTGACAGTTCTCATAATGCCAGTTTTGTTTATTGTCAGTCAGCTCATGCAAAGCCAACTTCTTCACCTTTTTAGTCACAGTCATATGGTTGGCTATGCTTGATTTGCTTGTGTCTAGCTTTTCTGTAAGATAACATACTGTTGTACGAGGGTCTATCTCAACTGCTTCCCTTAATGTGTTTTCATTTAAGGATGGCTTCCTTCCACAACCTTTGTGGTCTTCAAGACTTTCATCTCCATGTCCAAACCTTTTTAACCAACACTGAACTGTATGTTTAGTAACAGATCCATGGCCAAATGGCTGGTTGATGTTCCTTGTAGTTTTGTTAGCTTTTCATCCAAGTTTGAAGGAAATCAGGTGAAGGTCCTTCTTGTCTATGCTGCCTTGGGGGTTGCAAAACTTTCTCTGAGTACAGTTGAAACAGCAGACAATTAAAACACCTTGTAAGTGACAAACATTGGATTAAACTAACCAACTAATTAAAGTTACTCAATATTCAGCTTCTAAATGTCATTGTGAGAATTCTGACATTTATTTCTGGACAACCTAATAAAAACAGAAATTTTGCTTCAGTTTTTCTCTATATCATGTCTATTTTATATGTTGTCTTACTTTAAAACCCCTGTAAGTAGATACACATAAATATAACATAATATTCAAAACTATCTAATAGTTTGTATTTTAAAGTACCTAGTAGTTTTTTTCACTTTAAGCACCCTCTACAACTTCCAGCTCAAATTCTTATTACGTTTTTGCTATGTAAAAATTTCTCACTTATATCAAAATCAATTTTCTGTATCATTGTTCTGCTTGTTTCAGGTATTAATTATGGAGAGAACCTCTGTTAAAGGTTAATAAGATCATAAAATTAAAACTAAGTAAATGTTTTATTGCAGTTTACATAAAAGAAAATAGTGTAATTGATGCAAGGCATTAAGTTCTGTAGTCACTCTGTAAGAAAACATGAGATGTTGGTAAGATTTGTTTTGTAAGGAAAGGGTAAATCTTAAAATAATAAAATTGTGATTGTTTTTTGTGCTACAAGTCCAACTTAAATTGAATGTTGTATTCTCTAACTTCACAGTTGATTTAACCTAAAATTCTTTTCTTATAAATGTAAAATACTAAAGGTTGTTCATAGTAGTAAGTGATAATAATCAAAATTCAAAGCTTTTAAACTAATTTACATAAACATATTAATGTTAATTACTTTCATATATTTTCTTACTTCTGGTGTTGATTTTCAGAATGATGTCTTAAATAAAACTTTTGAATTTCTATTTTTTTGTCTAGAAATACAAGAATAAAAATAAGGTTCCACCTATAAAGAAGGTGGAGAAGAGAAGTGGCAGATCTTCCAAGTAAGATATTTGTTGTACAGATGAAGTAATTATTGTAGTCCCGTTTTTCTTTGGATGTTGTTCTATGAAGTCATTTTGATTTACACTGTTAGACCTTATATCCCCTTACATAATAGCTTTTCTCATTTGTTGCTGCCTTCTATATGTGCAATTTTTCACACATCACTAGCCTGACACTTTCACCTATCCCATGTGTTTACATGTGATAAAGCTGTAATGTAGCATGTAATAGTCTTCCACCCATAGGAGTTTGACACACTCTCCTGACACAGCTTATTCCCTCTTTACTGAAGAATACAATTTTTGCTTCGTTATTTAGTGATAAGTCTAAAGATTTACAATGTTAAAATCAGGGGTTCAATATCCCATGATGGATATAGCAGATGTCCTGATGTAGATTTGTTACTTAAAAAAAACAAGTCACAGTCATCTTATTTCAGCATTGTTGAGAGCATATTTACGAAAATTTTGCTCATGTTTTTTTGAGAAGTTTGGTTGATTTTACTGGCCACATGACGTCTTTCTACTCATTTAAAGTTTTTATAGAGTTAATACTTCTAACTTTTAATATAGTGTGTATACCTTCACAAAATTTGTCAGTCTTTCACATACAAAAAAATCATATTTTTAATAAACTAAGATAAAGGTTTGCCAACAAATATATTGAGTACTTGTTTTAAATAGTCCAAATGCAAAGTAATTTTTCACATTAAAATGAAAAATACTTTTCCTCATCTCAAAAATCTCGAATTTCATTATTTGTGTAATCCATAAAACCTTCTAAATATCTGATACATTTGAAATGCTTTTAGTTTCTTTCCATTAAAACTTTATACTTTGCCTGTTATTTTCTCTACTCTAAATCAAAACTGGATTGGTCAATTTAATCAATATTGTAACCACCAAAAACAAATTGAAATAAATCTAAATAACTTTTTTTTCCTTAAAATTGTAATATAAGACTACATTTGTTTAAAATAAGTAGCTTTTAACAATATCTATCTATTTGTAATTAAAGTTTATTGTTTGCTTGCCTTTAAACTGTGTTTAATTACTATTCGTACCATTATAAGTTGTAAGTCACTTGGGTAACATAGAGGTTATAATATGCTATGGAATGACATTACCTGTGAGCTACTCTGAGCTGTTCAAGTGAAATTATAGGAAGGCTTAAAAGTACTAATGCTGTTTAACTTGCAGATCTTAAATATAATTTTGTGTGTCCAGTAAATTTTTTCTCAAAAAGTGTAGTGAATAAGGTTAGTTTACAAGATAAAAAACATGATGTGATATCTTTTCTACTTTCAATACTTACCAGGTTAAAGTAGCAAGGCTTGAGCAGTTCTTGTTTTCCACTGTTCACTTGACGATCGTCTCTAAAGTATTTAATACAATGACAATTACTCACAAGCTAAAATAACAATTGTACTAAAGACAGTTTTGTGGATGGAATTTCATAATATACACAAACGTGAAATTTCAACACAACAGCATTTTTGAACATGCTTCAGAATTCTAATGTGGATTTTTTAAATTTATTTAATATTTTATTACAGGGTGGAAAACCAGTAGTATCATCTAGTGCATTATCATTAAACCATTGTCATTTTAGACTATTAGAAAAATAGTTATCTACGTTTGGTTGATAGCTTATGAAAACTGCAAAATATGTTTTGATATTGTGACATAATTAGTAAATAATAGGGTTATGATAAAGATGAATTAGTTACAAGACTATTGATAAATAAAAGTAGAACAAGTAAGGTTTTATGAGTGTTTCTCAACAACATGTCTGACAACCACTTACTCAGTCTGGGATTTTACAAAAACAAATAAATATGTGAATCAATGGATTTTCATTCTGTTTGCATTTTAGTTGTCTGTGACAATTTGAAAAGGTTGTAAGTGGGTCACTAGTATTGAAAAGGTTGAGAAATTATGGTCTCTACAATTTCTAAAAAATAAAGGAGGAAATACTTTATGATGTATTCATCTTTAAGTTGATAATGTTTTAAGAGAATGAAATTATGTACATGTTGAAAAGAATATTTAGTACACACACACGTACAGTTTAGTATACACATACATGCACATTTTAGTATACACACACATGTACATTTTCACTTTTTTATGGCTTTAAATCTGAATTTCAATTTGAAGAATAAAATGCTCAGATAACCTAATGGCTATAAACTAAATTACATGAATATTGAGTATTGGTCAACATGCAGGTGAGTAGGTTCTGAAACTGACAAACATTTCAATGTAACTCTATAAGTAATAAATTTCCAGAGGTAGATTTTAAATTAGGTCGTAATACTGAAAAAGTACCTATTAATTGTGATGAGATTCTGAAATGTTAAAACTTTCAAACTCCCATTTCAGAAACTTGAAATCAAAAAAGACAATGGAGGCATATACAAGCATCAGTTCTGAAAATGCTCAAAGTGAAGAAATCAAAGGAAAATCACGCTTCAGTATGGTAAGCTTTGTATCCTTTATAAACAACTTATTGTAAAAATAAAATTAGTTAAAATTTCTATGCTTAAATCTATGCAGTTTTTTGCCTACACTTTGAAAGAAAAATTTAATTGGGAAATAGAGGGAGTTCAAGCATGCAAATGTGATATTATAATTGGTAATTATTTATTATTTCAGATAAGTAAAACATTACTACTAACTGTAAGCATATACAATACGAGGGCTGTTCAAAAAATATGCTGACTGACATCATAAAACAAAATGTACTTTATTTAGAAGTTACAGGTCTGGGACCCCTTCAAAGTACTCTCCTCCCCAACGCACACACTTATCCCAACGGTATTTCCACTTGTTGAAACAGTCTTGGTACGCTTCTTTTGTAATGTCCTCTAGCTCCTTCGTCGCATTTGCCTTAATCTCGGGAATCGTCTCAAATCTTCTTCCTTTCAAGGGTCTTTTGAGTTTCGGGAACAAGAAAAAATCACAAGGAGAAAGAGGTCAGGTGAGTAGGGGGGGTGGGGAAGAACAGTGATCGAGTGTTTGGCCAAAAACTCGAGTTCTGAGGCACAAATTTCTCAGCAACACGGTGCATCTTCAATTTTTCGGTCAAAATCTCGTAACAAGATCCAACTGATATCCCACACTCTTCAGCAAGCTCCCTGACAGTCAGATGTCGATTTGCCTTCACCAGGGTGTTGATTTTGTCGACGTGTGGGTCATCAGTTGACGTGGAAGGACGCCCAGGACGCTCATCATCTTCAATGGACTGTCGACCATCCTTAAAACGTTCATACAACTTGAAACATGCCGTACGCTTCATAGCAACATCACAGTAAGCCATGTTAAGCATAGCAAAAGTTTCAGTCGCAGATTTTCCAAATTTAACACACAATTTCACAGCAAGTCGTTGCTCCTTCAGGTCATTCATTCTGAAATCCGCCAAACGAAAAAATCGCACTTCACTTAAAACCGCATAGCTAATACACAAATGAAGATATCTGCAATCGGGAAATGGCATCGTAATCAGCTGATCTGTGCAAACCTAGCGACATCAAGCAGATTCCCCTGGAACCAACTAGAGCCTCGCAATTCAAACAATCTGCGTATTTTTTTAACGGACCTCGTATATATTTTTATGCTTTTAGCACTGTGAGCTGCATACATATGTATATGGTGTATTTAAATTGACATTATACATATGCAAGAAATGCTGTTAAACAATGAGTAAATTTTAATTTAAAATAGACAGTCCTTTTCAGGAATGGTTTTTGAAATGAGGGCAAAATATATCTGCTAATACTAATATCAAATGACCATTACTTATAAATACTGACACTGGAAAGTTTGTTTTGTCAACTAATTCTACCTGTTAACTGTTCAAATATATTCTCTAATACTAATATCAAATGACCATCACTTATAAATACTGACACTGGAAAGTTTGTTTTGTCAATTAATTCTACCTGTTAACTGTTCAAATATATTCTCTAATACTAATATCAAATGACCATCACTTATAAATACTGACACTGGAAAGTTTGTTTTGTCAAGTAATTCTACCTGTTAACTGTTCAAATATATTCTCTAATACTAATATCAAATGACCATCACTTATAAATACTGACACTGGAAAGTTTGTTTTGTCAACTAATTCTACCTGTTAACTGTTTAAATATACCCTATATACTAATATCAATGACCATCACTTATAAATACTGACACTGGAAAGTTTGTTTTGTCAAGTAATTCTACCTGTTAACTGTTCAAATATATTCTCTAATTCTGATATCAATGACCATCACTTATAAATACTGACACTGGAAAGTTTGTTTTGTCAACTAATTCTACCTGTTAACTGTTCAAATATATTCTCTAATACTAATATCAAATGACCATTACTTATAAATACTGACACTGGAAAGTTTGTTTTGTCAAGTAATTCTGCCTGTTAACTGTTTAAATATATTCTCTAATTCTGATATCAAATGACCATTACTTATAAATACTGACACTGGAAAGTTTGGTTTGTCAAGTAATTCTACCTGTTAACTGTTCAAATATATTCTCTAATACTAATATCAAATGACCATCATTTATAAACACTGACACTGGAAAGTTTGGTTTGTCAAGTAATTCTACCTGTTAACTGTTCAAATATATTCTCTAATTCTGATATCAAATGACCATTACTTATAAATATTGACACTGGAAAGTTTGTTTTGTCAAGTAATTCTACCTGTTAACTGTTCAAATATATTCTCTAATACTAATATCAATGACCACCACTTATAAATACTGACACTGGAAAGTTTGTTTTGTCAACTAATTCTACCTGTTAACTGTTTAAATATATTCTCTAATTCTGATATCAAATGACCATCACTTATAAATACTGACACTGGAAAGTTTGTTTTGTCAAGTAATTCTGCCTGTTAACTGTTTAAATATATTCTCTAATTCTGATATCAAATGACCATTACTTATAAATACTGACACTGGAAAGTTTGGTTTGTCAAGTAATTCTACCTGTTAACTGTTCAAATATATTCTCTAATTCTGATATCAAATGACCATTACTTATAAATATTGACACTGGAAAGTTTGTTTTGTCAACTAATTCGACCTGTTAACTGTTCAAATATATTCTCTAATACTAATATCAATGACCATCACTTATAAATACTGACACTGGAAAGTTTGTTTTGTCAACTAATTCTACCTGTTAACTGTTCAAATATATTCTCTAATTCTGATATCAAATGACCATTACTTATAAATACTGACACTGGAAAGTTTGTTTTGTCAAGTAATTCTACCTGTTAACTGTTCAAATATATTCTCTAATTCTGATATCAAATGACCATTACTTATAAATACTGACACTGGAAAGTTTGTTTTGTCAAGTAATTCTACCTGTTAACTGTTCAAATATATTCTCTAATTCTGATATCAAATGACCATTACTTATAAATATTGACACTGGAAAGTTTGTTTTGTCAACTAATTCTACCTGTTAACTGTTCAAATATATTCTCTAATACTAATATCAAATGACCATCACTTATAAATACTGACACTGGAAAGTTTGTTTTGTCAACTAATTCTACCTGTTAACTGTTCAAATATATTCTCTAATTCTGATATCAAATGACCATTACTTATAAATACTGACACTGGAAAGTTTGTTTTGTCAAGTAATTCTGCCTGTTAACTGTTTAAATATATTCTCTAATTCTGATATCAAATGACCATTACTTATAAATACTGACACTGGAAAGTTTGGTTTGTCAAGTAATTCTACCTGTTAACTGTTCAAATATATTCTCTAATACTAATATCAAATGACCATCATTTATAAACACTGACACTGGAAAGTTTGTTTTGTCAAGTAATTCTACCTGTTAACTGTTCAAATATATTCTCTAATACTGATATCAAATGACCATCATTTATAAATACTGACACTGGAAAGTTTGTTTTGTCAAGTAATTCTACCTGTTAACTGTTCAAATATATTCTCTAATACTGATATCAAATGACCATTACTTATAAATACTGACACTGGAAAGTTTGTTTTGTCAAGTAATTCTACCTGTTAACTGTTCAAATATATTCTCTAATACTAATATCAAATGACCATCACTTATAAATACTGACACTGGAAAATTTGTTTTCTCAACTAATTCTACCTGTTAACTGTTTAAATATACCCTATATACTAATATCAAATGACCATCACTTATAAATACTGACACTGGAAAGTTTGTTTTGTCAAGTAATTCTACCTGTTAACTGTTCAAATATATTCTCTAATACTAATATCAAATGACCATCACTTATAAATACTGACACTGGAAAATTTGTTTTCTCAACTAATTCTACCTGTTAACTGTTTAAATATACCCTATATACTAATATCAATGACCATCACTTATAAATACTGACACTGGAAAGTTTGTTTTGTCAAGTAATTCTACCTGTTAACTGTTCAAATATATTCTCTAATTCTGATATCAATGACCATCACTTATAAATACTGACACTGGAAAGTTTGTTTTGTCAACTAATTCTACCTGTTAACTGTTCAAATATATTCTCTAATAATAATATCAAATGACCATTACTTATAAATACGGACACTGGAAAGTTTGTTTTGTCAAGTAATTCTGCCTGTTAACTGTTTAAATATATTCTCTAATTCTGATATCAAATGACCATTACTTATAAATACTGACACTGGAAAGTTTGTTTTGTCAACTAATTCTACCTGTTAACTGTTCAAATATATTCTCTAATTCTGATATCAAATGACCATTACTTATAAATACTGACACTGGAAAGTTTGTTTTGTCAAGTAATTCTGCCTGTTAACTGTTTAAATATATTCTCTAATTCTGATATCAAATGACCATTACTTATAAATACTGACACTGGAAAGTTTGGTTTGTCAAGTAATTCTACCTGTTAACTGTTCAAATATATTCTCTAATACTAATATCAATGACCATCACTTATAAATACTGACACTGGAAAGTTTGTTTTGTCAACTAATTCTACCTGTTAACTGTTTAAATATATTCTCTAATTCTGATATCAATGACCATCACTTATAAATACTGACACTGGAAAGTTTGTTTTGTCAAGTAATTCTGCCTGTTAACTGTTTAAATATATTCTCTAATTCTGATATCAAATGACCATTACTTATAAATACTGACACTGGAAAGTTTGGTTTGTCAAGTAATTCTACCTGTTAACTGTTCAAATATATTCTCTAATTCTGATATCAAATGACCATTACTTATAAATATTGACACTGGAAAGTTTGTTTTGTCAACTAATTCGACCTGTTAACTGTTCAAATATATTCTCTAATACTAATATCAATGACCATCACTTATAAATACTGACACTGGAAAGTTTGTTTTGTCAACTAATTCTACCTGTTAACTGTTCAAATATATTCTCTAATTCTGATATCAAATGACCATTACTTATAAATACTGACACTGGAAAGTCTGTTTTGTCAAGTAATTCTACCTGTTAACTGTTCAAATATATTCTCTAATTCTGATATCAAATGACCATTACTTATAAATACTGACACTGGAAAGTTTGTTTTGTCAACTAATTCTACCTGTTAACTGTTTAAATATATTCTCTAATTCTGATATCAATGACCATCACTTATAAATACTGACACTGGAAAGTTTGTTTTGTCAAGTAATTCTACCTGTTAACTGTTTAAATATATTCTCTAATTCTGATATCAAATGACCATTACTTATAAATACTGACACTGGAAAGTTTGTTTTGTCAAGTAATTCTACCTGTTAACTGTTCAAATATATTCTCTAATTCTGATATCAAATGACCATTACTTATAAATATTGACACTGGAAAGTTTGTTTTGTCAACTAATTCTACCTGTTAACTGTTCAAATATATTCTCTAATACTAATATCAATGACCATCACTTATAAATACTGACACTGGAAAGTTTGTTTTGTCAACTAATTCTACCTGTTAACTGTTCAAATATATTCTCTAATTCTGATATCAAATGACCATTACTTATAAATACTGACACTGGAAAGTTTGTTTTGTCAAGTAATTCTACCTGTTAACTGTTCAAATATATTCTCTAATTCTGATATCAAATGACCATTACTTATAAATACTGACACTGGAAAGTTTGTTTTGTCAAGTAATTCTACCTGTTAACTGTTCAAATATATTCTCTAATTCTGATATCAAATGACCATTACTTATAAATACTGACACTGGAAAGTTTGTTTTGTCAAGTAATTCTACCTGTTAACTGTTCAAATATATTCTCTAATTCTGATATCAAATGACCATTACTTATAAATACTGACACTGGAAAGTTTGTTTTGTCAACTAATTCTACCTGTTAACTGTTCAAATATATTCTCTAATACTAATATCAAATGACCATCACTTATAAATACTGACACTGGAAAGTTTGTTTTGTCAACTAATTCTACCTGTTAACTGTTCAAATATATTCTCTAATACTGATATCAAATGACCATTACTTATAAATACTGACACTGGAAAGTTTGTTTTGTCAAGTAATTCTGCCTGTTAACTGTTTAAATATATTCTCTAATTCTGATATCAAATGACCATTACTTATAAATACTGACACTGGAAAGTTTGTTTTGTCAAGTAATTCTACCTGTTAACTGTTCAAATATATTCTCTAATACTAATATCAAATGACCATCATTTATAAATACTGACACTGGAAAGTTTGTTTTGTCAAGTAATTCTACCTGTTAACTGTTCAAATATATTCTCTAATACTGATATCAAATGACCATCATTTATAAATACTGACACTGGAAAGTTTGTTTTGTCAAGTAATTCTACCTGTTAACTGTTCAAATATATTCTCTAATACTGATATCAAATGACCATTACTTATAAATACTGACACTGGAAAGTTTGTTTTGTCAAGTAATTCTACCTGTTAACTGTTCAAATATATTCTCTAATACTAATATCAAATGACCATCACTTATAAATACTGACACTGGAAAATTTGTTTTCTCAACTAATTCTACCTGTTAACTGTTTAAATATACCCTATATACTAATATCAAATGACCATCACTTATAAATACTGACACTGGAAAGTTTGTTTTGTCAACTAATTCTACCTGTTAACTGTTCAAATATATTCTCTAATACTAATATCAAATGACCATCACTTATAAATACTGACACTGGAAAGTTTGTTTTCTCAACTAATTCTACCTGTTAACTGTTTAAATATATTCTCTATATACTAATATCAAATGACCATCACTTATAAATACTGACACTGGAAAGTTTGTTTTGTCAAGTAATTCTACCTGTTAACTGTTCAAATATATTCTCTAATTCTGATATCAAATGACCATCACTTATAAATACTGACACTGGAAAGTTTGTTTTGTCAACTAATTCTACCTGTTAACTGTTCAAATATATTCTCTAATACTAATATCAAATGACCATTACTTATAAATACTGACACTGGAAAGTTTGTTTTGTCAAGTAATTCTACCTGTTAACTGTTTAAATATATTCTCTAATACTGATATCAAATGACCATTACTTATAAATACTGACACTGGAAAGTTTGTTTTGTCAACTAATTCTACCTGTTAACTGTTCAAATATATTCTCTAATTCTGATATCAAATGACCATTACTTATAAATACTGACACTGGAAAGTTTGTTTTGTCAAGTAATTCTACCTGTTAACTGTTTAAATATATTCTCTAATACTGATATCAAATGACCATTACTTATAAATACTGACACTGGAAAGTTTGTTTTGTCAAGTAATTCTACCTGTTAACTGTTCAAATATATTCTCTAATACTAATATCAAATGACCATCACTTATAAATACTGACACTGGAAAGTTTGTTTTGTCAACTAATTCTACCTGTTAACTGTTTAAATATATTCTCTAATTCTGATATCAAATGACCATCACTTATAAATACTGACACTGGAAAGTTTGTTTTGTCAAGTAATTCTACCTGTTAACTGTTTAAATATATTCTCTAATTCTGATATCAAATGACCATTACTTATAAATACTGACACTGGAAAGTTTGTTTTGTCAAGTAATTCTACCTGTTAACTGTTCAAATATATTCTCTAATTCTGATATCAAATGACCATTACTTATAAATACTGACACTGGAAAGTTTGTTTTGTCAACTAATTCTACCTGTTAACTGTTTAAATATATTCTCTAATACTAATATCAAATGACCATCACTTATAAATACTGACACTGGAAAGTTTGTTTTGTCAACTAATTCTACCTGTTAACTGTTTAAATATATTCTCTAATTCTGATATCAAATGACCATTACTTATAAATACTGACACTGGAAAGTTTGTTTTGTCAAGTAATTCTACCTGTTAACTGTTCAAATATATTCTCTAATTCTGATATCAAATGACCATTACTTATAAATACTGACACTGGAAAGTTTGTTTTGTCAAGTAATTCTACCTGTTAACTGTTCAAATATATTCTCTAATTCTGATATCAAATGACCATTACTTATAAATACTGACACTGGAAAGTTTGTTTTGTCAAGTAATTCTACCTGTTAACTGTTCAAATATATTCTCTAATTCTGATATCAAATGACCATTACTTATAAATACTGACACTGGAAAGTTTGTTTTGTCAACTAATTCTACCTGTTAACTGTTCAAATATATTCTCTAATACTAATATCAAATGACCATCACTTATAAATACTGACACTGGAAAGTTTGTTTTGTCAACTAATTCTACCTGTTAACTGTTCAAATATATTCTCTAATTCTGATATCAAATGACCATTACTTATAAATACTGACACTGGAAAGTTTGTTTTGTCAAGTAATTCTACCTGTTAACTGTTTAAATATATTCTCTAATACTGATATCAAATGACCATTACTTATAAATACTGACACTGGAAAGTTTGTTTTGTCAAGTAATTCTACCTGTTAACTGTTCAAATATATTCTCTAATACTAATATCAAATGACCATCATTTATAAATACTGACACTGGAAAGTTTGTTTTGTCAAGTAATTCTACCTGTTAACTGTTCAAATATATTCTCTAATACTGATATCAAATGACCATCATTTATAAATACTGACGCTGGAAAGTTTGTTTTGTCAAGTAATTCTACCTGTTAACTGTTCAAATATATTCTCTAATACTGATATCAAATGACCATTACTTATAAATACTGACACTGGAAAGTTTGTTTTGTCAAGTAATTCTACCTGTTAACTGTTCAAATATATTCTCTAATTCTGATATCAAATGACCATTACTTATAAATACTGACACTGGAAAGTTTGTTTTATCAAGTAATTCTACCTGTTAACTGTTCAAATATATTCTCTGATACTGATATCAAATGACCATCACTTATAAATACTGACACTGGAAAGTTTGTTTTGTCAAGTAATTCTATCTGTTAATTGTTCAAATATATTCTCTAATACTGATATCAAATGACCATTACTTATAAATACTGACACTGGAAAGTTTGTTTTGTCAAGTAATTCTACCTGTTAACTGTTCAAATATATTCATTCAGACAGCTGCATACAGTTTTTCTGTATTTTAACCACTGATGTGAGATAATTTATCTTATAAATTATTGAAACACAAAATGTACTAATCTATTTACAGTTCCATTTTGTACTTTAACAATTATAAAATTATTGAGATACAAATAGCTGTCAGATATATAATGATAGAGTTAAGAGTATACATTAATAACCAGGAAAAAAAAATTTCACTAAAAAGAAAATAAACATTTTATGAATTCAAGCAATCAAAATGCAGATAGCCTTCATGCAGCTTTGCACGAAATTCAAAAACAAACAAGCAGTCAGTATTGCAGTGTAGTATTGATGTAAATGTGGTGCTCTAAAAATAGTATTTATGATACTTGGATACTGTTAAGAAACATATTATTAGTTTGGGGAACTTGATTCAAATATTTGGCATATTTTAAAGTACACTTTAAACTAAGAGATGGAGCTTCCTAATCTACAGTCATGTGAAAAAGTTAGGACACCCTATGAAAGCCTGTGTACTTTTGTAACATTTTTGGATATATAGATATTTAATCTCAATTTTAACAATACTGAGAGATAATAGGAATATAGCTAAACAATTAAAACTGAAGAAAAGACTTTTCAAGATCTTCTGTAAATGTAATTCTACAAAAATGCATATTCTAACTGAGGAAAAAGTTAGGACACCCCCACATTTATTCTCACTTAAAATGGCTCAACTCACACACAGGTGTATCACACCAGGTGCACATGATTGGAAGATCGTTACTCAGCATTTTGAATGAGGCTTGCTCTATTTATACCTCAGACATTTAGTGTGGTGTGCTCCTGACTGTTGAAGTGAGAGTGAGCACCATGGTGAGAGCAAAAGAGCTGTCTGAGGCCTTCAGAAAGAAAATTGTAGCAGCTTATGAATCTGGTAAGGGATTTAAAAAGATCCCAAAAGATTTTGAAATCAGCCATTCCACTGTCCGGAAAACAGTCAACAAGTACAGGGCTTTCAAAACAACTGCCAACATGCACAGGTCTGGTGACCCAAGCAAGTTCACTCCAAGAGCAGACTGCAAGATGCTAAAAGAGGTCTCCAAATACCCTAACATGTCATCACGGGAGCTTCAGCAGACTCTGGCTACAGCTGATGTGAAAGTGCATGCCTCTACAATCAGAAAGAGACTGCACAAGTTTAACTTGCATGGGAGGTGTGCTAGGAGGAAACCTTTGCTCTCTAAGAGAACCATCAAGGCCAGACTGAAGTTTGCCAGAGAGAATGTAGACAAAGACCAGGACTTCTGGAATAATGTTCTTTAGACAGATGAGTCCAAAATTGAATTACTTGGACACCAGAACAGAGGACATGTTTGGCATAAACCAAATACAGCATTCCAGGAAAAGAACTTCATACCAACTGTGAAGCATGGAGGTGGAAATGTGATGATTTGGGGCTGCTTTGCTGCAGCAGAACCTGGACAGCTCACAATCACAGAATCCACCATGAATTCTACTGTGTATCAGAGGGTGCTTGAGTATCATGTGAGACCATCTGTAAGAAAATTAAAGCTGAAGTGGAACTGGACCCTGCAACACGACAATGACCCAAATCATACCAGTAAATCCACCAAGGACTGGCTGAAAACTAAGAAATGGAGAGTCCTGGAATGGCCGAGTCAAAGCCCAGATCTTAATCCCATTGAGATGCTGTGAGGTGACTTGAAATGGGCTGTACATGCAAGAAACCTCTCAAACATCTCACAGCTGAAAGACTTCTGCATTGAGGAGTGGGGCAAACTTTCTTCAGACTGATGTCAGAGACTGGTAGATGGCTACAAGAAGTGTCTCACTGCAGTTATTTCAGTCAAATGGGATAACACTAGCTATTAGGGGGTAGGGTGTCCTAACTTTTTCCTCAGTTAGAATATGCATTTTTGTGGAATAACATTTACAGAAGATCTTGAAAAGTCTTTTCTTCAGTTTTAATTGTTTAGTTATATTCCTATAATCTCTCAGTATTGTTGAAATTGAGATTAAATATCTATATATCCAAAAATTGTTATACAAATACACAGGCTTTCATAGGGTATCTTAACTTTTTCATATGACTGTATATGTTTCTCTATGGTTTTATAAAGAAATGCATCATCTTCAAAGAGTACATTATAATGTTTTTTATACCTATTACACTTTTGTTTTTGATTCAATTTTCTTTTTCTGAAACTAAGCAAAAGCATCAGATCTAATCTGATTCAATTACCAGTATTCCCTTTTTGGTTAATGTTTGAGGAAACTTAAAAGAGATTTTAAAAGTTTCACTAATTTTTGTGCCAAGACAGAAAGAAATAGAAGAATGGACTTAATTAGATATGAAAAAGAATTACGTTTTTAAAATTCACACATTTTTCTTGTTTCTACATCGTACATTCCCTTCTCTTTTGTATATAGAATGAATTTCAATACCTAAGACTCAGGCCTAAATGTTTTGTTTATTATACCTACTTTTAACACTCATTGATAAATTACTTTATTATTTGCAATTGCTCAGTCATATGTTTGAAAGTGAATATTGTTACAGATTTCCATGTAATTACTGTTTTTAGTTAAATTTGGTTAGCCTCAGTTCTAGAATCCTACCTGATGATGCCAGATAAACCTGGTGAAGCATTATGAATAAAACAAAAAATCTAATTTTGTTTGATAACATGGGAATTTATAGGTATGGTTAAATACAACCTAATGTGAATATACACTATCATCAGACTTGGAGGATTTCCACTCATTTTTTAGCCTTGTGAAATGTTAAGTCGTTCATTAATTTTCTAATTAGCTTTTACTTGAAAAAGAAACACAAATTCTCTATGTACAAGCAAAATAAAATTATATAAAGTATTTCAGGTTTGGTTTGGCTGTTTGGCATTTATTAATGCAAAACAACTTGGCTATATGTGTCAAACACCAGTAAAACCATAAAAGTAAAACTGTTATAACATAAAACTAAACAATGTCCTAAGGTCAGACAGAAGACTAAAACAGAATTTAAAAGGTCAATAGTTTCTAAAACTTTAAAAATACAATCAAGTTGGATGGTATCATTGTTGCCAATGACACCATCCAATGTCAGGGCCAAACTCTTAAAAAAACACATGTCAAATATGGTGCCATCACTCAGAGTTATAATAAGAGCACAAGAGTAAAATATGAGCCTTTGGGACTAAAGTGTTACAAAGACCACACATTGGTGGATCATTTCCAGATTAAAGAAAATGATGGGTTGAACTGACCAGTGATAGCCAAGTTAGGATAACTTCCTCTTGACCAAAGAAAACAACAGATGGTTTGATCTGGAAAAACTTATGATATTTTCACTCTTAAGTCTTAAGTTGGCACTGGCATGAAGCAGAGCCTTCAGTAGAGGACTGTAGCCACATATGAAGTAGATATAGGACTAACAGCATCAGAGCAGACAGACTCAGCAAGCTTATTCCCATAAATGGCCAGGTATCCAGATTGAAACAGAAGATAAAGTAAAATGAGCCAGTTGTTTTTTGAATATTTACAAGAACAGTGTGAGTAATAATGTGAAGTGATTACAGGGTTAGTAGAATTAGTGTACTGCATAGCTTCTACATGATCCAGGGCAAGAGAAATGGCATACAACAAGGCAGTGAACACAGAAACAATAGTAGGGCCCACAGAGTCACATGATTTTGAACCAAGTATATAAATAGGAGTGGAAGATGGTTGAAAAGATTTTTGACAAAGAGAAGATGGTATTTCCAGTAGAGTATATCTGCCTTCATCATATGCCTTAAAGAAAAGTCACAGATAGCAGGATGGGCTGATAAGTGGAGGCAGCCATGTTTACCAAGGACAAACCCAATTACCACTTCATAACCAAATTAACATGTTTAGCATTTATCATTCTTATAACATAGCTTATTTTCAGTTATATAAGTTGAATTAACTTCTTTTTTAATTTGTGGATAAAAGTATGTTTGCTCTCTTTTTGTATAAATTTTTATGTATACCTTAACCCTTTTTGTAATGGGCTCAGTGTAATATACACAAGCTCATACACACTATTTACACTATAACTTATGATACAATATGTGTATCTTCACAAAAAATTTGGTATACCATTAGTAAATGTTACAAGTTTTTTGTGCACAAAATCATATTTTTAATGAAATATTTTTACTAAAGATTTGTTTGTTAAAATATTGAGTCTGTTTCTTTACTAGTCCGAGCATGAAGTAATTTCATGTTATGATTAGAAAATTATTCTTCTTCCCAAAAATCTCAAATATTATTTGTATCTCTAAGACCTAAAAATACATTTCAAAGTTTTGGTTTGAGTAAGACTTTATATTTTATGTTATTTTCTACACCATAAGTATGTGGGATCTGTCAATTGACCCACCTTGTAACAATTATACAAAAATTGGGAAATAAATATAAATTATGCTTTTTTCGTGCTAAAGTTACTACATGTAACAACATGAAAGTACAAATGTTTCTTGAAGTAGCCTTAAGTCTTAATGTTATATATTTATTATAATGACCTTTCAGTCATGCCTAGCTAACATTACATAACTTGAATTGATGTGTACTTGTGTTACTGTCGCCAACAGTATAAAAGTGCCCTATAGTTTTTCCTGTATTAACTGTATTTTAGTAGACTGGTATTTTATAATATTCAGTCACATTTTAGTTATTGTATTTTATATGTATATAGGTAACTATTTAGAAATAAGTTACAAACTTAGTTTTCTTAAAATATAGAGCAAACAATTATATTTTCTAACTTGAACCTTTGAACTCAGTTGCTGATGAACATAGGTTGCTAAACCTTTAAAATTTCACACTTGGAAAATATTAAACAAAATTTTATGTTAGGTTTTGTATATACAGTTGAATAACCAAAAAATCTTAAATAGCTCCTGATATCATATAATTTAATTTTATTAAGCTTAGAATCTAAGCCGTATTTCGGTTTAAAAATATGAAACTTTGAGCAGACTAAAGACACAACCTAACTTCTTGAAATTTTGGTTTGATAGAACAAGGTAGACTTTTCAAAGATTAAAATAGCAGGTAAAACCATTCTAGGGACATTCTAAGCTGTTAATTGGTTATTCACATGTTATCTATTGAAGTAAGTGCATATAAGGAACTGTTTTCAGAAATGGTGAATGGGACCAATGTGTTTGATTCAGTACATAAACCATGTCTCAACAAAACAAAAAAAAAGATGTGGAGTTCTTATTTTATATTCTAGCTTTATAATAATAATTACTTGGGTCCCTATAGTCAGCATTTTAACATCACACACATCTAATTTTAAACAGTACTGCATTCAATATACCATGTGACTCACTAAAATCTATATTGGATATATTATTTTAACAATTTAAAAAATTAACTCATATATAATATAAATGTTTTTATACAGTTTTAGGTGTTTCTTATAGATGATGTAGAAATACTTTATTTTAAAACATTAACAGGTGTCAATTTCTTTCTGTAAAATACTGTAAGGGAATTGTTTTCGTTACCAGAATTTTCACCTATGTGGCACTGCCCAAATCCAGCAGGTACTGGTTAATAATGCTATTACCATATTAATTGATTCTATTTAATTACCAAGACAGTTATCACTTAGCTATGTAGCTTGGTTTACATATATCTGATAGTTAATCTAATTTCCACTCAACTTTTTTTTTTGATGATAAAATGATGTATTAAAACATAATTTTTATTATAAACTGTGTTTTTTATGAATATGTATTTATTACTGAAAGTAAAATATTAACAGTGGTTAGGGTCAGTTGGTGTAGTCTCTGTCTTACCAGACATGAACTGTAACTATGTGTCTTAGTGTAGAATCAGTTAAAAATACATTGTTTTCTAACTCGGTTTCAATTTCATTCTTGAAAAGTAGTGAAATTTAAAAGTTATTTTGTCCTCAGAAATCCAGACTAACTATTGTTTCTTGTTATTGGTAGAGAGGAAGAACGTATCCACCTCTGAAAATATCAGGACTGTACAGCTTTACAAGCTCAGAAGATGAACCACAAGATCCAGAAGTAATCTGGCTTTCACAAAAAAAGCAAAGAAAATATTCAGTAAATAAAAAAAAGAATAAGTCTAAAAATATAACCAGGAGAAAATCTTCTGGAACTGACTGGTCTGATATTGAAAAATTTGAACTAACAGTAGAACCCTCATCTGTTTCTAAGACAAGAATGAGACTTTCAAGGTCTGATAATAAAAGTAAAGATACGCAGAAAGAACTAACACAGTTAGTGCACGAAGCTTCTCATGATAATTCTGGTATTGATGTATCAGTTATTCATTCAGTAAATATGGTATCCAGTACTGAGGAATTGAGTGCACAAAAGGATTCAACTGTTTTATCTGACTCGTTGGAAAAAATCAAAAGTGTAAGTAGTGGAAACAAGACAGGTATTACTCAGAAAGAATACAGTTGTAAAGGTCTTTGTGGATTAGGTATGGAAGATAAGTCTGACAACATAATACAGAAAGCAAGGTTTGGAACTGTGCCAGAATCTGAAATTTTAGGAAGCAAAAGTACAGAATCTTTAAACATTGATACCAAGAGTAGAACAGATTGCACTGAAAACAAAAGTGAACAAAAACTTAATACAACCTGTATTCAAGAAGAAAAACAGCATAGTATGTTAGAGAAGAACTGCAGTGTGAGACACCATGCATCTCCTATAAGATATCCTGATGTATCATCCAGTTCTGATGAACTAGTCAGTTTTGCCTCCTTTAAACAATCATTTGGTGAAGAGCTTCATAAAAAATTCCAGACACTATTGCAGGAGCTGGTTTCACCAGAACAGCTGAGGAGCAGGCCTTTTAAATGGAGAAACTCTGATCTAGGTTCTCCAGACATTATCCCACTAAACAACTCTCCAGAGACAGATTTTGTATTAAGTCATGTGGGTAGAAGTGAGAAGTTCAGTTTTGATACCACATGGCCAAATTTAAAGCATGAGAAACGTTTATTGATGACAGCACCAGGTCCTTATACTCCAACACAAAAGGTTTACATATTTCATTTTGTCATGGTTATGTATTTGTATTGTATAAAAATATTGAAATAGTATTTTGTTGTATGGATGTGTGTGTGTGTATACAAAAATCATATGTAATGAATAATAGGTTGTTAGCTGTGGCATATATTTTTTACAAGATCAATTTCTAAAATTCAGTCACTTGAAATTAGATTGTATTAGAATTATGCAATACTATTAGGTATTTAGTTGAAGTAAAACTGAAAGCATAACCATTTTTGGCCTCAAAAATAAATGAACAAAAGAGGGTGGATGTTTCCATTGTTATTTTTTCATTTTTACTAACACCATGATGTTGTTATGTGTGTGTATATTTATATATAACACAGCTTACCATTAAGAAAAGAGAAACCAACTTCAATATTTAGTGAATCTGCCTATTCTGTGTGGTATCTAAAGCAAAATCATGATTATTTACAAGATTTGAAATCTAACCTTGTGAGATTGAATCCTAGTCCTCATATAGAACACAGATGAGAGTGTTCCAAGAAGGTGGTTGTTTGTTTGGGGTGCTTTAGCATGGAGATATCAAGAATAGACAACTCTTCTCAATAGGTTCATTACTGGCAATAAGTTTGGCCATGGAAAATTGGTTAATGCCCTGACATTCAAGTTGTTGTTTTCTGACTTGAACTGAATGAGCAAAATCTCCATCTTGGATGAAAATACTGGCAATTATTTGGCAGGTTGGTCACTGACATGGGTAGGTAGGAAGACTTTTGAGAATTGTGCTGCAGTGATTGTCCCTTCACATGCCACCAGATAGTCAAATAGCACCCCACGGCTCAACATAAATACTAATATATTGTGACTTGTAAATGGTTTGAGAAAATCTTGGATAGTACCAAACACACTCTGAGAATAGTGCAAGTTCAGACTCATTGGAAGAAATTACAATAATGCAAAAAGCATGTGTGTACAGAATATTGATAGTCGACAATCAAGTAAAGTAAAACAAAATTAATGTGAAGGACTGCATTACAAACATCAGATCCCAACTTATGACTAATAATAATTTGCAATAAACAAAAATAAGCCCAAACAAAAATTAAAAACTCTGCACCAATCAAAAGGATTTCCATAGTACAGGCTATAATGTGGGATATAAAATGTACCATAGATTTTGGATGTGACTGTGAAAGTAGGACCCACATTGTGGTGGGGATACATCATCTATCAGTGTTAACCTCCATTCTTACATTAATAAAATTCATGAATAATCAAAAGAAATAGAAATGAAGAGAGCGAGATGTGGGTGCTCAAACTCCCAACGTCCCACATCTGTATCACTCTTTACTGCTTCTAGACAGTTGTGGGAAGGTGACTGATCTCGAAAGTAAAGAAAAATAAAATAATATTAAGGTACTACCATTTGGGGGTAAATAAGAAAAACCTCCTGAAGTTGAAATATGCACACGATATATTGAGAGTATATGTATATATATATATATATATATACTATGTAATATGTATATATTACATATACTTAGTATTCTGTGTAATAATAGATGTGAACAGTTAAACAAAATTCTAATCTGTGGTAATCCAGCTGTTTTTTTAAATATGTGAACAAAATTTTGTCTGTTTATGGATTCTTTTCTGTTTCTGCCATCTGCTACAGAGAACATACCGTATCTTTAAAACCTAAAATTATTCACAAGATTTAAAGACTATTGGTTCCCTCAGTTTTGAAATGTCTTTCTAAACTATTTATGTACCAAATTGCTTGTGGATCCATGACTATTGGTTCCCTCAGTTTTGAAATGTTTTTCTAAACTATTTATGTACCAAATTGCTTGTGGATCCATGACTATTGGTTCCCTCAGTTTTGAAATGTTTTTCTAAACTATTTATTCAGCCAGTTGAATGTCTTTAGAAAAACCTCATAAATATTAAAAACAGCCAGACTAAGAGCAAGAAGACCAACAATAAGATCCAGACATCAGTAATGAATATCTGGACTGATCACAGGTATTGATCAGATGTTCTCTTCACAGATGAGTCCAGCTACTTCCTGGGCTATCATGATGGATGCACTTGAGTGTAGAATGACTTAATGAGAGTTATGTTTATAATAGGACATGACTGATACAAAGGTGGGTGAAAGATAATTTTATATTTAAACACAGCTGGTATGGGTAGAGAAAGCACTAGTAGAGGAGCAAACAACGTTTTGACCTTCTTCAGTCATTGTCGGGTTCACAAAGAAAGGGTTACTGACCGGTAGCTGACCACATGTTTGAAGGCAGTTGTGTAATTCAGTGTAGGAATGTAGAAGGCGTCCTTAGATGTTGGATATATTTTATATATATAGGTACTAAGGTGTTCCTTTCTATTGGTTTAATTTGGGCTTGAGTTGTTGTATGAGTAAGACTTCTTTAATTTTGTATTTGTTTATGTTTGTTTCTTTATTTAGTATTTGGGTATTTTCTATGGTATGTTGTGTTTATTTGATTTGCAGTGTTCAAAACATGTGAAGGTGACTTTGTGTTCTTTGAATCTGGTTTCCATTTTTCTACTTGTTTTTCCAACATAGAAGTTGTGGCAGTTATCACATTGTATTATATAAATAATGGTGTTGTGTTTGTCAGTGTAGTTTTTACATAGTGTAGACCTTAGTTTTGTGCCTGGTTTTTGAATAAATTTGGTATTAACTGGAATGTCATATTTTATTGCTAGTTTTTGCCAAATGTTGGTTATTTTTCTGCTGATGTCGGGAATTTATAGTATGCAGCCGTATATGGTTTCTTGATTTTTTAAATCATGGGGTATGTTTACTTTTGTTAGTTGATTTTGCTTTTCTAAATATATAATTTTCTCTACAAGTGGGTTTTCTCATCACTGATTGGGTTAAAGATGGTTTTGGGTAGCATCAATCTTATGGGTCATATAGACTTGTACATCATCTAAAATAGTGTTTTAAATAGAAAAAGGTACATGGATTGAATTTTGGATATCTTTGTGAGTCCATACACAGGAGTCATAGTTCCATATTTCATTTTAATGGATGATATTGCAAGATCACACAGTACCAGGCTGATGAAGTAGTAACATGATGAGAATATTGAGATAATGGACTGACCAGCTTGTTTATTTGATCAAAATTCTGGTGAGCATGCTTGGGACAGATTGCAAGGCAGCTGTATCAGCTCATCCTGTTGGATCTTGGAATCATCTTAGTCCAAGAATGAAATAATATACCCCAACAGACTGATCTAGGAAATGGGAAGATATCATCAGACTATTATTAATGTGACAGGAGGACTTACCTGGTGTTAAAGTGAGAACAAAATCCTGTTTGATGACTATGTGGATACTCTGACATTTTCAATATTAATCCAGATTTTGGACATTAAATTTCTTATGTCAATTAAAATCTTGTAAATTGCTACATAAGGTTTTGTTTATATTTGAATATTCCTTGATACAAAGGGATAAAACCCCTTAACCTGAGTGCTGACGAAATGGGGTCTTTTCTTCTTCAGTGGCAAACTGGCTTGGGGTATAGGGTTTTTTTCACTTTGTATCGAGAGTTCTTGAAACTACATGTTTTCCTGACATAATGAGTGTATATTCCATGAAATATTACAAAATTATGGTGTGATCCTTAGCAAAATTTGAGTAGTGTGTGTGTTTTGTTGGTTGTTGTTTTTTCAGGATTGAACCAATCAGCATCTAATTTACTTCATGCTCAAAATAAAATTGTTTTGATTGTTTAACATAGGTTCAGTTTCAAGGAAATGATAAACTGAGTAAAATGAAGGCTACAGTAGAACCAGACTATATTCATAATGCAAAGAAAAATAGTAAGTATGATTGTAAAGTTTAACAATTGGTATTTAGTTTTTATTTGCAGAACTAGACTTAAACCATACATTGCTTTTTGTTTTATACTTATTATTGAAGAGTTTAGTAATAACTTTTGCATTACATAAGACTTATATTTATACTAACTTGTAGTTTAATTTTGAAACAAATGCAAGTCGTTGAGTATTCTTATAACCTAGAACTGTAAAGCAAATTCTGAAAATTTCTGTACATATTTTGAATGATGTAAATAGGACCATTTAAGGAATCACTATTATGTACACTAAAGTGGTGTATTTACACTGTACTTTCTGGAGGTTTGTCTCAAATAACGTACTTTGCTGCTTTCTTTTGCAACATATGAACACTTTACCATCCCTGATGTCAGACGATGCTATTAATGTTATTTTATTGTGGGACTGTTTTGCCTTGTGTGTTAACAAGGAAACAGAAACTGTTAGATTTTGTATTCCCATGTGATGAAATGAATTTAATTCTTTTGTACTTCATATCACTAATTTTTAAATTCCACTGCCTTAGGCTCTTATATTTTGTAATGTAATCAGTCACACAGTTTGTTGAGTCTGTTATTTTATTTGTTTGGGTCTGACTCACTTGAATGTGCAGCTAACTTATGCACTTGAGTCATTATTATTATTTTGTTTACAATCTATTGAAACAACACCTATTGTAACCCTACTTCCATTTTATGATGAGATAAATTGTGGTTCTTTATATACTTTTTGGTGCCTTAATTATTAGTGGTCTTGCATCAGTTCTAACTATTCTCAAAATGTGTCACTATTGATCCAAAAAGCAATGTATTATACACTTGATTATCATTATGGATAATCCATGAGTCCCTACTACTAACAATATGTTTTTGACTTTCATTATTTACTAATGTGTTAATAGCTTTTGTGTGGTTAGTTTCTAACTCAGTTGTCACTGCATATATATAAGGTGTTGCATTTGTTAAGCACACGTCATTGTTGGTTCAAACAAAAATGTGTTAATCTGATATTACAGCATCATAGCAATTTTAAACCTATTTTTAATTGAGATTGTAGACAGCTGGAACATTAATAGACAAATGCTACTTGTAATAATTTTGTGGACAGTTGTAGTGAGGTCTCCATCATTGTGTAAAGTGGATATTAATTTACTTTCTATAATATTTTGCAGAGAAAAACACATGGTAGAAACATTGTAGTAAATTTTTAACTCTATCGGACATTTTGCTTATTATTAGTTTCATACTGAGCACATCCCATTGGGAGACAAACAAATATTTTAGTTATTTTGCTATCATATAAATTGTTAATTAAAGATCAAATGAAAAATTGAAACATAAGCATATTGTTATCAGTTTTGAATAATAGAGTGAACTGAAATCAGTAGAAAACTACTTGGGTGGAATTTTTAAACCTACTTTCTGTGATGATCACAATTTTATTTAAGGGTAGTAACTGTATTTAACATAAAACTTAGCTTAATTCATATAAATTTATGACTTTTAGAAGACTTGTACTTTAGTCAGTGTTTTTAAAGAACATACTTATGTATTTATTGGTTGTTTTTTTTAATGCACTATCATCAGAGTTTTAAAATGAGCACAAAGAGCAAATAAAGACATAAAATAAGTTTTTATTTTTAAAAATCTTGAAACAAAATGACCAACTTATAAATTCCACTGTAATACTGCTACTGGCTGCTGTGGTTAGAAAACAGAGTAAAATTGTCTAAATTGACCAAAGACAGGATCAAAGGAGAAGAGACCTAAAACCATGGAACTAACCTACTCTTTGAGTTTGATAAAGATTCTAGTGTTTTATCTCACCATGCCAACAAGTACTCTAAATAAATATATTTAAAGGAGAGAACCTCAAAATTCATTCTAACTTGAAGGAGTATCTGTCTTACCCTTTGAATTTAGCTTACCTAACACTCATGAATATTCACAGAAAGAAGATGGTACAAGCAAAGACTTAGTCTGTTATTATGGTGTGATTGCATTTTCCAAAGGGGACAAAGCTTAATTATAATTGATTGCATGTGTCATTATACAGTGAAACCTGTCTAAGGTGGAATAGCATGGGGTCAGTTAAACTTTCTGGCTTAAGCAGGTTTTAGAGCTCAGACAGTGAACATGCATTTCCTTAATTATATATATATTTTGAGCAGAATGTTATGCTTGCTTCACATGAGGGAAATAAGACATTTGTGAATAAAGCTATTATACTGTTTATATAGTTATTAGAATAAGAACAAAAATAGACATTCAAAATATACACAAGTACACAAAATTTTAAATTTATTTGAAGAAAGTGTTCAATATCAATTGTTTCCTTTTTTTAATGAGCTTTCTCATGTGGTTAAAAGAGAACGCCAATTGTACAACTTTTTCACGAAATTCATTTTTCCACTTCATTTTTGCATACAATTTGATAGCATAAGCATAACTTAACACTTGCAATGAAGTAGAAATTTGTATTTCCTCACTTATCTTTTCCATTTTGCTCATCTTCTGAATCTATCACACTGTTACCATCTTGAGATTCTATTATATATTTTAAATCAATTTCATCAGTTTCTGTTAAAACATTCTTGTCAACATTCACAAAACTTTCTACGTTCACAGAATCATCTGCATCATTCTTCTCAGAGTTTGGATTTCACTATAATCATCATAACAAACAACTTCTCCACAATCTCAGTCATTATCAAAAATAATTCCAGTTTTGAAAACATTTTATTATGCATTCATCTTTTGAGCATTTGACTGAATGACTTAAAATTTTCATGGTCATTTTAGATGCTCTCTTACAGTCATTCATGTTTGCAATAATATGCTGAAGCATCAATTTTCTGTATTTCAGTTTTATACGCTGTATAATTCCATTATCTAGTGGCTGTAGAACTGACATTGTACGTGGAGGTAGAAAGACTAAACGAACATTTGAAAGTTGAACGTTTGGGTGGCAAGTTGCATTATCTAGAAAAAGTAGATATTCCTATTTTCTTGTTCCATTCTTTATTTAATTTGTTCAAAAATTCCTCGAATATAGCACTTGTCATCCACGCTTTATTATTCGCTTTCCATTCCACAGGAAGTTGATACTTCCTTAAATTTTTGAAACAGTGCAGATTTTCACTTTTACCTATTACCCATGGTTTCTCCAGTTTTCCATCAGCAAATGGGACCAAACGTACAGTCAATTGTTCTTTCAAATAGAGATCTCCAGAATAATGATGGCAGAAAAAAAGAACAGAATATATTTAACCAATACTTACTGTAACAAAATGTCTGAGAATTTATTAATATTTAATCAAAAACATTCTTTCACCTTACTCAGGTTATAATCATACTTGTTGATAAATGAGATAGGTGAAAGATAGTTTTCCATCTGCATTACACAGGTTCTTCCATATAGAGGACCTTCTATAAGAGAAATCTTAAGATAATGCTGCAAAATGTGGATATTTCCAGTTTGTATAGGTTTCACCTCTCTGCAGTCTCAGGCTTAGACAGGTTTTACTGTATATTGGATTACATTTTTTTATCTAGTCTTTTAGGGATTTTGAAAATTAGGTAAGTGTATAATAACAGTATTTGAACCACACTGTTTGCCATATCAGTTGCTGATGTTGTGTTTTATTTATTCCAGGTGATTATTAAGTTTGTAAGAAATATCAGATAGGTTGAGAGATGTATTTCAAAGAATTAAATGAACAGCAAGAGCATAACTCAAATTCTAGTTATGTACCATATTGTGGCTGACTTGACATAAAATCAAGTTATGTACCATATTGTGGCTGACTTGACATAAAATCTAGTTATGTACCGTATTGTAGCTGACTTGACAAAATCTAGTTATGTACCATATTGTGGCTGACTTGACATAAAATCTAGTTATGAACCATATTGTGGCTGACTTGACATAAAATCTAGTTATGAACCATATTGTGGCTGACTTGACATAAAACTCTAGTTATGTACCATATTGTGGCTGACTTGACATAAAATCTAGTTATGTACTGTATTGTGACTGACTTGACATAAAATCTAGTTATGAACCATATTGTGGCTGACTTGACATAAAACTCTAGTTATGTACCATATTGTGGCTGGCTTGACATAAAATCTAGTTATGTACCATAAAATCTAGTTATGTATGTGGCTATTGTGACTGACTTGACATAAAATCTAGTTATGTACCGTATTGTGGCTGACTTGACATAAAAAATCTAGTTATGAACCATATTGTGGCTGACTTGACATAAAAATCTAGTTATGTACCATATTGTGGCTGACTTGACATAAAATCTAGTTATGTACCATATTGTGGCTGACTTGACATAAAATCTAGTTATGTACCATATTGTGGCTGACTTGACATAAAAATCTAGTTATGAACCATATTGTGGCTGACTTGACATAAAAATCTAGTTATGTACCATATTGTGGCTGACTTGACATAAAATCTAGTTATGTACCATATTGTGACTGACTTGACATAAAATCTAGTTATGTACCGTATTGTGACTGACTTGACATAAAAAAAATCTAGTTATGTACCATATTGTGGCTGACTTGACATAAAATCTAGTTATGTGCCATATTGTGGCTGACTTGACATAAAATCTAGTTATGTACCGTATTGTGGCTGACTTGACATAAAATCTAGTTATGTACCGTATTGTGGCTGACTTGACATAAAAAATCTAGTTATGTACCGTATTGTGGCTGACTTGTATTGTGGCTGACTTGACATAAAAATCTAGTTATGTGCCATATTGTGGCTGACTTGACATAAAAATCTAGTTATGTGCCATATTGTGGCTGACTTGACATAAAAATCCAGTTATGTACCATATTATGGCTGACTTGACATAAAAAATCTAGTTATTGACATCATGTAGTGAATTCTAGATTGAGTAAAGTAGATCGTTGACAATAATACGGCAAACTTTGTGTAGTTGAAGTACTGTTATTACACACACTTGTAATTCTGAAAAATACCAAAAATATTAAATAAAGAGTTTATGTGAGTTCTTTCACCGTTATCTCTGTTATAGCAAACACCTTATGCTAGTAACAGAAATTAAACCAACAATGGGCATTTAATACCAATCTGGTCCTCATCATCATTTGAGTAAAGTTTTTAGAAAACAGTATACTAATCATTAGCATGAACCTGTTCCAGTTAACAAAAAAATATGATTTGATAACTAGCTTGTGGTATCCAGGCAGACTTGATATCTGACAGACAAAATCAAGTACTCACGATGTGCAGACTCCAGAAGTGTTATGCAGAGTATAATAATAAGAAACAGGAAAGGAAAAACAAGTTGGAAAAGTTAATAACCCAAAACACTATATTTTGTGAGAATAATGTGTCCAAAACTGGGTGGTCTCTGTATTTCTTAGGAGTCAGACAGATTGCCTTAAATAGTTAGATTTTCAAACATATTTACACAGTATAAGGTTTGTACTAAATCAAGAATAATGATTTACTGTACTAGTGTAAAGTTCTGCAATCAGCATATTATTTATGTCAAATATGATTTCAAATAATCATAGCCAAAGGTGAGAACCCCAACTCATTACTGACTTGGACAAGTCTCTGTCCTTTAAAATGAGCTTCATCCCACCCTGAGAGAAAGAAACAGGACGAAGCTAGTACAATCTGTTGTGGAGTAGCCATTATAACCTTTACTTAAAGTTGAGGATTAGTGTTGATGGTCCTTACATCTGGTCCACCAGGATGTGATGAACAATATAGAAAATTGTCTGACAGTTAATTAATAAAGAAATATTTGATGATATAGTTATGGAAGGGTGAAATTAGTAGTTCTTTTAGTTGAAACAGATGTATCAAATTTCTTTTAGCGGTATATACCCTTTTTTCTTTAATTTTGCATGTGCTAAAAGTTCTTGACTTTACATGAATTATTCTATTTTGTGTTTCATTGTTTGAATCACATATCTGATGGATTGGAATGTTGATATTGTACTTGTTATTCTTAACTTAATGTTGGTTCTTATTCTAACCTTTGGACTTCTATGATTTTAAGTTTCTTTCTCAGACAGCTTTTTGGCATTTGTTTAACTGTGGATGACTGTAGTCTTTATACTGACCATTATCACACCCTGTACTTACAGCAGTTTTATATTAAGATATTTTTTTAAAACTTAGTTTGTATGGAAGAGAAAGGTAGTTTCTGTTTTCAAGTTAACTTTAAGATGAAAATTGTTCTGTTGTTTGTACAATGAATTGTTATCTTGCTTATCTTATCTTCTTCAGTTCGTGCCTGAATTAGTGTTATACAAATAGGCAGTGGCTTCTTTCTTTCTGTTTATTAATAGCTGCAGATGTTTCTCACCTTCTGTATTTCTTGCTGCAGCAACCTGGGACTTTTTGGATAATTTTCTTTAGGTTGTGGGGCAGAATATGCCTCATACTTTCACTAGATGCAATGTATAGTATATTCAGATGACTTCTATGTAGACATTTTTAGTACACATACAATTCCATGTCTTTGCCCAAACAATGTGAATTTTGAAAATCAGATGCCAGAATCAGACTAAGTGACGATAAGAACCTCCTTCTAGACTCCTGTCATGCCTGAGTGATCTTCTAAGCTAGGCATGTTTTAACCTTTTCACAAATGAGGAGGGTTACCCTATGTAAATAAAGAACCCTCCCAAGTCAACCCAAATCCTCCACACCAGGTTTGGTCCTGCAGGCTCTAAGACTGTGGGAAAAGCTCATGGAAAAACAAACAAAAATTCACATGACACAAACTAATGTAGGATTGTCTTTTTTGTGAAGAAGTTGCTGTTAATCTGTGATGACAAGAAAACCCACTCACAGAGAAAAATATGTAAAACATCTGGTATGGGTAGAGAAAGCTCTATGTAGAGGAGCGAACAACGTTTCGACCTTCTTCGGTCATCGTCAGGTTCACAAAGAAAGAAAGAGGTAACTGACAGATAATGGAAACCAGATTCAAAGAACACAAAAAGTCACCTTCACACGTTTTCAAACACAAATAAACACAACATAACCATAGAAAACACCCAAATGCAAAATTGAAGAAGCCTTACTTATACAACAACTCAAGCTCAAAATAAATCAATACAAAGGAACATCTTTATACCTACATTAATAAATATAATCAAACATCTAAGCACGCCCTCTACATTCCTACACTCAATTACACAACTGTTTTTAAACGTGGTAAAGTATCAATCAGTTACCTCTTTCTTTTTTTGTGAGCCTAATGATGACCGAAGAAGGTTAAAACGTTATTCGCTCCTCAATATAGAGCTTTCTTTACCCATACCAGCTGTTTTTACATATATAAGTTGCTGTTAAGTTCTTCTAACACTTTTGGCTCTTATTTTATTTTGCTTGTTTTCCTTTTATTAATAATATTAATTACAGTGTCCACCATTATTTTTGTTTTCTTTCTTTTCAATATGATATAATTTTTTCAAATGAATTCCAAGAAGCAGAGTAACTGCCACATTTAACATTTTAAAACATGCAAGTTCTGCTTCCAGAGTAATTTTCATGAATAATAATTATTGCTCTGGTTGAATGGAACATATACAAATGAAATAGCAATTAAAAGAAAGTTATGTTATAAGTGATAATAATATAGGTTTCAGTGGTAAAGTTTTGTTCACATAAATAGGTATATCATGAGCCTGGAAGTAGCTATATGTATGAATTAATTTTGTTGTTTCCATAGGATCCATGTTTTAGACAGTATTTTCAATTAAAACGGTGTGAGTTGAACCTATGTAATTGAAATTGAAGTGAACAAAGAAAATTATTGTGTTATATTTTGGGATATAGAAACAAGTAACTAATAAAACTTATTCATCCCAAGTGAGCTTATACTCATTCCATTCAAGAAGAATAAGGCAAAGCTGGGTGCTCTCCTACCAATAACCCTGGATGATTTTCCCACATGTATGATAGGAGCAAGACCAGTCTAAGCTTCATAGTTCTTGAGCTGTGTATGGCCCTACTTTTTGACAATTTTCTTTATTTCATAGAACATGGAAGAAGATCCATGAGTCCTCATAATTCAGCATGCAACGAGTCACTTCCAGTGCTATTGAAATAACTTAATTTGTTCCATATCCTCATAATTCTAGGGACAGAGGGTGTTTCCTTGCCTCTCAAGTTGGGGGGTTAGGATTTTGGTTTGTAATCACAAATCAGGTAATCTGTGTTTTTTAGGGTGTGACAGGTTCTCTAATTTTGAGTTTGGTTTGTTGCATTTTGTACTCCATCAGGTTGGGATAAGGGTTTCTCCATTTTTGTGATGCTTGTCTTCTATTTGTAATTCTGTTGAATCAACATGCAATATTCTGTAACTTTCAGGTTTGGTTCTAGTAATTCCACATTACCAAACAAGACCAAAAGCAAAGCAGTCCTCATGCTCTAACCACTATATCTTAGATTTGTGTTTGGGTTCACAGTCCCTATAATTCCAATAATGAGATGTGGGACTTTGTCTGCCTGGTTATGACCTGGAAGAATTCATGTTCCTCTAAAGATTTTATAATTTTGTATCTGTGGCTAGTCGGCCTTTACCTCTCATAAATTAGATTTCATATAGCCAGAGCAAAGAGAATAGATGTTCCAGAAGTAATGTGGAACCCTCTGGTATGCTTTTTCCTGTACTCAAAATGTATTTCCTCCTCCTTTCACTCTCTCCTTTCTCCCTACTAAATGGCCAGTTACAGGTCTCACAATTCATACTCTCTCGTAAAGTGAACAGGAAATAATAATTAGAGGCTTGTATACAGATCTTGTAAGGGGTTGCATTTATGTAGGTAGGTAAATCGTAAGGCTGTTTTTGCAAATACAGTAGGGTATAAAGGCTGGTGCAAATAAGGTAAGATTTATACCAGTGCTTAGATGGGCAGAGAAGAGAAATGTTCATTGGTAAAAAGTTAGTATGAGTACAGGTATTTTTTGTAGAGAAGAATGTTAACTTCACTTTACACAAGTAAGTAATATGATATGTAGGATAATCTTCTAATTTTTCCATTGTGTTTTTAAAACAAGAAGTAGTACAGACAAAAGTAAAAACAAGTTGACTTTGGGCTAGAAAATGGAAAATATTGGTCAAAGGAAGGTCAAAGAATGTTGAAGTATTTGTCAGTGAAAAATGTTACTGATATTGCATCTTCACAGTAATCTACAACTATTTTTCAAAATTTTCCAAACTTCGGATTCATCAATAACCTGGGTCTGATTAAGTCACAAATTTGTGTTTAAATTGCATTCAAAGAATTTCACACTATGTGCTACTCAGCATCTTTCTATATTTACATGGTTGTGTAATCTTATTGGACATAGACACTAGCCAATGAATCTGCAAGTCAGACAGCTGTATTATCTTGTTACATGTATAAAGCTATAATGTATCACATATGGAAGTTTCAACAAAACCTGCATGATTTAATATTTGATTTTACATTCATATCTTAGTATACTTATGTGCAGTTAGTTTATGTTGAAGATGTGGAATTTTATTCTCTTTTTCTATACTTATGGTTAACTCTATACAAGGAAAATTCTCTTATATGAATAAGAACTATGATTAGATCCACAACTGAAGTTTATCAGTCAGATATGAAATTTTACTGGGGGCAACACAACATACATCTAAGAATTTTATTAAAAACACCAAGCTGTGTTCTTACTTCTCTGTTTACACTTGGTGTGAAATAAATTAAAGAATGACTAAATATAGATTATTTGTCAAAATATCGCATATTTAAACATGTGCACCATAGTCAGTACTTGGTCCCTGCTACTTGTTTGTTGGATACATTTGGCTTATTGATGTTTCTTACAACATTGTGTTTGCTATAGTTACTGGGTTGGTTTACTTTCTTAGTAACAGCCATTAAGGATGCTGTTTTCTATACCTAAGTTCTCTTTAGTGGATACTTGCAATTGTTGTTCTTGACATGACTACTTGATGACTACAGGACTAAAATATTTGTGTGACTATAAAAGTGAGGATACTTGCAATACTTGGTATTGGTTCATTCTTGTCTGTCCTGTACAGACTTTCAGAACTGAAAAAAGTGTTTTGCTTTGGGGTTTTTTTTGTATTATTCAGTCATATTCTTACATTACTGATATCAGACTCCTAAATATTTTTGTAAATAAAGATTTTGTTCATTTGTATTTATCTTTGTTGTATGTAATCAATTTATTTTGTTCCTAACATTTCTCAAATCTTCATTTTGTGGATACTTCAGATGTATCTCTTGGACTTCAGTAACATTGAATACCACATTATTAATTTTGTTTAGTATTTAACTGATACAAAGTGTGTAATGTTAATCAGCTCCTGAGTTATATTTGGTAGGTAATGTTTACACACTTGGAGTCATTAAATGAATTGTCAGTAGTCATTGTGAAACATCTTTAGTTGATCTGAACTTCTTCCACTTCTCTAAGTCTACTTTCTAAACATGCTTCAGGTATAGAACACCAATTCATTCTATGTTTTGATATTAGATAAAAGAGGTTATTTTGGTGTTGAAAATTATGTAGTTTTATGTGAAGTACTTATTTATACACTTGAGGATGGTATTTCTGTGCATCACTAAAAGTCTAGTGAGTAGTGGTACAAACCTATGAATAATCAATCATCTATATAATATGCTTATTAAGTAAAGGTAAACAACTAAGTTTGGAATGAGTGCCTGCTTTGTCAGTTAGGTACTTTTGCTTATGCAAACAGTTAAATGTCATTTTCAACACATCTTTTATAATTATTGCATTTCAAGATTAAGTTAACCATACAATGAACTGTAATTTTCAGACTTTTTGTATGATTTTCTCTGCTAGGTTTTCCAATTCCCTTCTTACTATTTCACCATAACTATGATATGATTGTATCTGTCTTTATGTTTGGACAAGAAGAAAGTAGTTTTCTTCTGCATGTTAGTCTACTTCAAATTCATTGAACTAAAGGTTCTTTATTAACCTGGTTGTTATAGGATCTTCATCTGTCATTAGTTCTCAAGAATCAGTACTGAAGAGGAAATATAGTTCTTTGCAAAATGAACCTCAACTGTCACACATGGGAAGGTTCAAAAAGAGGCTCTTTACTCCAGGTAAATGTAACATCCAATAATTCATAGTTTTATTATTTTAAAAATTATTGTTTAGATGCTGAAAACTAGCAAATTGTAAGAAATCAATAAGTTTGAACTTTTTGATAAAACTTGGGTAAGCCTCATGTGTTTGTTCCCTATAATTCTCTTAATTTGTTCATTTTGTATTAAAACTTAGAGGCACATAAAGGTAACATTCCATACTTTTCTTTTTTCTCCCACAAATCACAACCATAGGGGCCCTTTGTTCAATACCAGAACTTGTCAGACAGAGAGAGAAAATATTTTTTGAAAATGTCTTTATATAGACAGTGTAACACTTCAAAAATTACAATATAAATGCCAAAAGCTGACGAACCACAAGAAACCTGTATATATAAAGTTTATGATACAAATCAAAAAATTTGGACATGGTAGTTTTATTGAAAACATAATTTGTTTAATTTAATGCAGCTTTTCCCTTCTTTGTTTTTAATAATGTTTCTTGATGAATTATTGACTAACCTTTTTAATTAGTTAATTATATATAGAAATAGCCAGAAACTTCCAGGACTACAAGAAAAGCACTTGAGTTCTCTTTTGTGCTGTCCTCAATCCTTTGCTCCATGTTTACAAGACCTGAAATTTTTGAGCCCAATATTTTTCTGTCCTCAATCCTTTTCTCCATGTTTACAAGACCTGAAATATTTGAGCCTAATATTCTTCTGTCCTCAATCCTTTTCTCCATGTTTACAAGACCTGAAATCTTTGAGCCCAATATTCTTTTGTCCTCAATCCTTTTCTCCATGTTTACAAGACCTGAAATCTTTGAGCCCAATATTCTTTTGTCCTCAATCCTTTTCTCCATGTTTACAAGACCTGAAATCTTTGAGCCCAATATTCTTCTGTCCTCAATCCTTTTCTCCATGTTTACAAGACCTGAAATCTTTGAGCCCAATATTCTTTTGTCCTCAATCCTTTTCTCCATGTTTACAAGACCTGAAATCTTTGAGCCCAATATTCTTTTGTCCTCAATCCTTTTCTCCATGTTTACAAGACCTGAAATCTTTGAGCCCTTCTCTTTATCATTACTGAAAACTATGCCATCTTCTTAATACCCCTCTATTCAAGGCCAAGAAACATTCACTTCCTGAATCCCCTGTAATCGAAACCAGAAAACATTACAAAGTCCTAAGTCTTCCTATTTTCAAGGTCAGAAGAGACAGCAAGTTAAAGATTTTGATACCAACATAATAGGAACAAAACCATCATTTTCTGAGACAGACATTAGTCCACTGAAACAAGAACTAAGAAGAGCTAACATCCACTTGGTTGAAGAATTGATACGTCCTCACATATTGAACATCAAGTGTGGAAAAAAACAGCAGTCAGTTGACAGACCAGTGAATAACTATTGGAGAACAAATTTTGTGTTTTCTGATGTCAAAGTGAGAATATAATAATAAGTAGAATGTAAAAATAAAAAAATATTCACTGTTACAGCAAGTAAGTTTCATATTTACTATTAATAATTAGCTAATAAGATGCACATAATAACAATTATTATACATTCTGCATAAGGATCATGTACAGTCTTGTTAAATAAAAAATCAGATAATTTGGTTACAAATTTGAAATTAGTAACATACAAAATATTTTAATTATTTTTTATAACATGTTTAATATATGTGTAAGTGTGCAGTGCATACTCAGCATTTACTAGTGTTACTGGTGACAGTAAATTTTCTTCAGTTGTCATAATCACTTAGTTTTGTAGTACATAAAAAGATATAAGAATCTATTAACCTCATTGAATTTTGTGTAAAATGAAGAGATTCATCAGAACGTATAAATAACATACTTAACAACACTCTTTTTTTAAGTATTTAAATACAGTGTTTTGTTATTTGAATGAATGAGTGATAAAAACAATTTCCCTTTCATTGTGGTTCAGTCAGAAATAGCAGAAGAAACACTTGAAGAACAAGTGAAAACCCTGTCAAAGAAATATGTGAATACTGTCCAAAGATGTATTTCTACATTCAGGTATGTTGTCTTTTTGTTTTCACTCTGTATGTAAAAGATAATAGGTTCGTCATTCAGTCTTCTTTATAACATGCTTGGAAACATTGTACTGTTTTTGTGAAGAATATAAATTTTGATATAATAAACCTTCCTACTTCATATGGAATATATTTAAAACCTTTACATAGTTGTTAAAGATAAATATTGTTCTCACTTTTACAGTTACATTCATTCAACTCTGTAGTACTGAAAGATAATTTTTATCTTTAATGTAAAATAGAACATAGAAAAATCAGTATGGAAGTTGCTTTAATCACACTTTAATGTAATGTAAATGAAATACAGATCAATTATATTTATGCACACAAGTATCTGACTGCCCAATTTCAGCTCTGATAGTTTTGGGGTTCTTAACCAACTTTACTTCCAAGAACTTCCTTGTCTTTTTTTTTTTATAACTTCTGACATTTCCTTTGCTTTACCTTCTTAAGGTTAGATTTAACTTAACCAATTCAAGTTTTATAAATTTTGGAAAGTTACTAAAATTACTTAAAGACATTATTTTTAAATTTCTATCCAGCATTATTTGTAATTACACAGACTCATAACTGTCACATAAATGATGTTTTCTAAGATAATACCTCACTTCCTTACACAGTTTAGCTACATTTCCCACACATCTGCTAGGTAGTTGCATGTCACAAACTTCTTGCTAATTTTACATGAATTGCACTACTGTGTGATGATGTCATCACACAACAAAAGTCCCCCACTAACAGGAGGGTGAAACACCCCCACTTTACAATAACTCATCTCTGCACTTATGAAACTTCTTTTTTTCTTGGTATTGTGTTGATCAGAGTTGTTTAAATTTCTTGTGTGAGTTCAATTTAGAGATTTGCATTGGTAACAAAACTGATATTTGTGTTTATTGACTTTTATTTCTAATGCTTCCTTTATTTTTGTGAATTCTTAAATAATGGTGATTTCTACTTGGACCTTAGTGAGTGAATCAATTCTAACTTAGGCCTTATTCTTACTATGTACTATGACATTTGGAGGCTTCTTAGTGAAACAACCATAACCTTTCTTTCTCTCCCTGGTATGTTCCTTATTTTTAGCCTATGTTCTTTATTATTTATCATGTTCCTTGGTCCTTGTTTCTTGGAGTTTACCTAATCTTTTCTCTATGCTTATTTGTGGGATTTTTTTCTAAATGGATCTTTTCTCATGTCGAAATGCCTCATCTCCCTTATGTTTGTGACTCCTTCTGCCCTGGTTTGTGAACTTTTTCTTTTCTCTTTCTCAGTTTCTTGTTATTTGTATCTATTTGCTTAAGTTGAGGTTCTAGCCTCTTACCTTCTGTTTCCCTTTTGGTTTCTCACTTTCTTGTTTTTCACTTTTTCTTTCTAACTCCTTGTATTCCCTCTTCTAGTTAGTTCTGCCTTTTGTCTTAGGCACTTCCTTATGCTTCAGTTGGACTTTTGTAGATGTTCAACCTATTCTTATTTGGTTTGTTCTACTTTTCTGCTATGCTTTCTGTACTTTCTTCCCTTGGTGTGAGATTAAATTCCTCTATCTGCACTCCTTTCTTGTACTTGTTTTTTATCAGGCTCCCCCATTTTTTTTTCCCAGGTGCCTTCTGTGGGGCTCATTTCTTCCTGGTACCCTCTACAGTTGTTATACAGCCTCTGTTTTTGTGACTTTCCTAGGTTGTTCCCTCTGTCTCAACCTTACCATTTACTTCTATCCTTCATCTAGATCTACCTTCCTATTTTTCTCTTCATCCCTCTACCACATGTATAGTCTAGTTTTAGTTTTAGTGTGTGACAGCCACACTCACAAATTTCTGTGGATATCAGTCTTTTCTTCTTCTGTCAGAAATTTTTCATTTTTCCTCCTTGGTTTACTTTTTTTGTCTATTATTCTTTTGTTTCTCTTCCAGTGTCCTTTTAACTTCTCTCCAACTCCATCTCTGTTCCTTTCCTCCTGTTTTGAATTGACTATGGTCAATGTGTTGGATTTCTTCCTATACATTTCTCTCGACCCATCCTCCATTTGTTTCTTATGTTTTATATATCTTTTCCCCATTTTATCTTCCTTTGACATAGTATCAATCCATTTTGTATTAATTGGCATTGTAAGGGCTTTCATTTGCCATATTCATGGCTCGAGGCTACTACTTATTTTCTTAGACTAATTTCCTCTTTTCACACCCACCCAACTCTTTTCATTTACTGTGGCTGCTAGTATTTATCTTAGGATATCAAAGACCTTTCTCATGCTTACTCCTGGTTTGGTAGTTTTGAATATCTTTCTTCCTCTCTTGCATCATGCTAGTTCAACCTTTTTGTCTTTACCTGGTCACCAAGATTTACATTTTATATTCCATTGAGGCACACAGACATCTCCAACTATGGACCTTGCAGACCCATGCTTTACTTTCTTGGGGTCCATTGTTCTCTTTTATGAGCCCCTCCTCAAAGAACTGTCATGGTGATTAGACAATGCCCATGTATTTTATTGCTACCTCTCAAACTGGATCTCTCTCTCATCATTTCTAAAGGATGCACATTTCTGATGAATGTAAGACTTTTGACATGCTCACTCCATATCAACATACTGGACCATCTCTCTGTTTGTCCAGTACATTCCCATTCCAGTTTCTAATAGCGGATCACTCAGTCTTTTCCATTGTAGTTTGTTGCACTAATCATCCATGAAGCACCTATTCCAGGACCTTTTGCTTTTAGGTATTAGACATACATGTCTGGGGTGAGTTTTTTGCTTGTCATTTTCAAGAATAAAAAAAGGGAAAAAAATACAAAAGAAAAAGATAAAAAGGATATCACATTCTTCTTTACATTGAAGAGAAGTCAACTTCCCACAACTGGCAGGGAAGGGTGATATAGATGTGGGATGTTGTTAGTTTTGGCACCCATAGACTTGGCACTCTCATAATTTCTATTTTATTATTAGTATTCATTTATATACATTTCTTCTTGTGAGACTGGTGAACAGAAGTTAAGACTGATAGATGGTGTATTGCCACTGCACCGTGTGCTGTACTTTCACAGTCACCTCCAAAACCTAGGGCACATTTTTTTTCCCATGTTATAGCCTGCACCTTGGGGATCTTTTCATTTCTGTAGCAATTTTAATATTTTTTTGGCTTGTTTTTGTTTATTACAAAATATGTATTTTCTCTTTGTCAATCCAGAATGTACCTTTTTCATAGACCATTATGGGAAAAGTCAGCAGCAGATACGTGTTCTACCCTCTTCTCTTGTTTGTGCTTGATGACTTTTAACAGTAGAGTTCTGTGGTCACCAATCACACTGTCTCGAGTAAAAGATCTTTTAAGACTGGGATGGTAGGTCATGGAGAAACCCTCACAAGTTTGACTTGATTGTTTGGACACTACAAACAATACAATGATCATTGGGACATTAGTGACACTGTAAGTGTAGCACAGGTCACCTTTATATACATCACATGCCATTTGTGATACAGTATATGCCTCTTTAACAGAGTTGAGGTAACTGCATAAATTATGGTCTGAACCTATCCAACCACACTACACATAGTGACATCAGTTGCAAAGGTTTTTAAAGTTTTGCATGTGGAGGACATTAGCCAAAATGTTTTTAGGTTTTTATATATACAGTTGAATAACCAAAAAATCATAAATACCTATACTGTTACTGTAGAATTCCACTTAGTAACTAAGATGTAGTTAGATTTTAAAAAATATGAAACTTCAAGCAGTCTAAAGACACAACCTATCTTATTTGAATTTTAGATTAAAAGAATGTGGTTTTTTTCGAAGACTAAAATCACTCTGGAGACATTTTAACTTGTAAGTATACATAAGGAGCTGTGACCAGAAATGGAAAGAGGTGTGTTTGATTTAGTACCATGGAAAGAGGTTTGTTTGATTTAGTACCATGGAAAGAGGTGTGTTTGATTTAGTACCATGGAAAGAGGTTTGTTTGATTTAGTACCATGGAAAGAGGTGTGTTTGATTCAGTACCATGGAAAGAGGGGTGTTTGATTTAGTACCATGGAAAGAGGTGTGTTTGATTTAGTACCATGGAAAGAGGTTTGTTTGATTTAGTACCATGGAAAGAGGGATGTTTGATTTAGTACCATGGAAAGAGGGGTGTTTGATTTAGTACCATGGAAAGAGGTGTGTTTGATTTAGTACCATGGAAAGAGGGGTGTTTGATTTAGTACCATGGAAAGAGGGGTGTTTGATTCAGTACCATGGAAAGAGGGGTGTTTGATTCAGTACCATGGAAAGAGGGGTGTTTGATTCAGTACCATGGAAAGAGGTTTGTTTGATTCAGTACCATGGAAAGAGGTGTGTTTGATTCAGTACCATGGAAAGAAGTGTGTTTGATTCAGTACCATGGAAAGAAGTGTGTTTGATTTGGTACCATGGAAAGAGGTGTGTTTGATTTGGTACCATGGAAAGAGGTGTGTTTGATTTGGTACCATGGAAAGAGGTGTGTTTGATTTGGTACCATGGAAAGAGGTGTGTTTGATTTGGTACCATGGAAAGAGGTGTGTTTGATTTGGTACCATGGAAAGAGGTGTGTTTGATTTAGTACCATGGAAAGAGGTTTGTTTGATTTAGTACCATGGAAAGAGGTGTATTTGATTTAGTACCATGGAAAGAGGTGTGTTTGATTTAGTACCATGGAAAGAGGTGTGTTTGATTCAGTACCATGGAAAGAGGTTTGTTTGATTTAGTACCATGGAAAGAGGTGTGTTTGATTTAGTACCATGGAAAGAGGTTTGTTTGATTTAGTACCATGGAAAGAGGTGTGTTTGATTCATTACCATGGAAAGAGGTGTGTTTGATTCATTACCATGGAAAGAGGGGTGTTTGATTTAGTACCATGGAAAGAGGTGTGTTTGATTTAGTACCATGGAAAGAGGTGTGTTTGATTTAGTACCATGGAAAGAGAAGGTGTTTGATTTGGCAACCATGGAAAGAGAGTTTGATTGAATTTACCATGGAAAGAGGGTGTTTGATTGGCACCATGGAAAGAGGGTGTTTGATTCCAATGCACCATGGAAAGAGGGGTGTTTGATTCGGTACCATGGAAAGAAGGTGTGTTTGAGTTCTATATCATGGAAAGAGGTTTGTTTGATTCGGTACCATGGAAAGAGGTGTGTTTGATTTAGTACCATGGAAAGAAGTGTGTTTGATTTAGTACCATGGAAAGAAGTGTGTTTGATATGGTACCATGGAAAGAGTGTGTTTGATTTGGTATCATGGAAAAAGAAAGTGTGTTTGATTTGGTACCATGGAAAGAGGTGTGTTTGATTTGGTACCATGGAAAGAGGTGTGTTTGATTTGGTACCATGGAAAGAGGTGTGTTTGATTTGGTACCATGGAAAGAGGTGTGTTTGATTTGGTACCATGGAAAGAGGTGTGTTTGATTTGGTACCATGGAAAGAGGTGTGTTTGATTTGGTACCATGGAAAGAGGTTTGTTTGATTTAGTACCATGGAAAGAGGTTTGTTTGATTCAGTACCATGGAAAGATGTGTGTTTGATTCAGTACCATGGAAAGAGATGTGTTTGATTTAGTACCATGGAAAGAGGTGTGTTTGATTTAGTACCATGGAAAGAGGTGTGTTTGATTCAGTACCATGGAAAGAGGTATGTTTGATTTAGTACCATGGAAAGAGGGGTGTTTGATTTAGTACCATGGAAAGAGGTGTGTTTGATTTAGCACATAAGCCATATCTCACTAAAATAAAAAGATACGAGATCCTTATTTTATATTCCAGATTCTTAATGTTGGTAACTTGTGCAAAAGTATAGACTTGGGATTTTGACATCACAAACATCTAATTTCAACATACCACACAGATAGCCTTCATGTCGCTTTGCACAAAATTCAAAAACAGGCAAACAAACAATTCTTGTTTGATGACATGTCCTTTTACCCATGACCTGTTGTGAAAAGGTTAATTTGTCAGATTCTTTTTGTACTTCATTTTATGAGCTTATGATATTAAATACTGTAATTTCTTGTTTCCTTGACTCTTAAGTAAACTTTTTTAATACTTCTGAACAAAAATAATTATTTTTAGGACAGTAATTGAATTAACAGAATATAAATGCTTATTCTGATATCAGACATAAAAGATGTAGTGAAAATTTTCTGTTCTTTAATTTTTTGTTTTGCTAAGAATGCCAGTTTTGTAGATTATAATACATTGTGTAACAAATACAAATAAAACTTTCCATTGGTATGTCTATACAATGATAACAGTTTACAACTGTAAATTTGATATTTGGTATGAAATGTATATATGAAAAAAGATTGAAGGTTAATTAATTAATTTACTTTGACTTGTTAAAGTCAAAACTTTCTTTTTAACCTGTTTCTAACTATTTTGATTCCAGTAATCAGCTGGTAGAATATAGGAAACAAGTGTCTGATGCCATAGCATCAATAACAGGTGAAAGCCACACAACCTTTCAAGTTGACAGTGACTTGCTGACATATTTAAAAGAGTCTAAGGATCACATGCTGAAAGTTGTCCACAAGTATGTTTGTTGATATACATAATGTTTTAATTCAAGTTGCTTGTGAAATTAGGTTATATAATTCAATTTTGTCTTGAATGATTCATAAAGAAAAATCAAAAACTTTCCGCTATGCCTTTTGTATTCTTTTTTATATGAAGAAAAAGTATTAAAACCAAAAAATTATTTATTTTAATAGATGTGTAATAGCTGAACACTTTCAGTTTCATAAATTGGTTGAAATTTCATGTTGCAGGTATTGCATAAATTTCATTGTATACTTCAGAATAGTAAATTATTTTCTGCTTACATACTGTTACTATTTAATTGTGGTAAATGTTTATTTATGTGTAATGAATATTTAATCCTTTCCATACAGGTCAGAGGTGAAAGCCTGTGTCATCATGTTCGTTGACTCAATTCAAAATTTTATTGAACTACTGATGAATTTGTCATTATGTTTGGAATCAAACATTAGATTATAATTCAGTTTTCACACTATACTTTATTTAATTTCTCATTTTTCATAATTTCACAAAGTTGAACTGGCCAATCATTTCCTGAATTCTCCATTATTGTTTGGAGTTACCCTCTTCATCCATTTTGTTTTTATATTAATTATGACTCTTATCATTCTGGAATCAGTTTGTTTCTTGTCATGTTTGTACTCCATTATGGTTTGGAGTTATCCCTCTTCATCCATTTTCTTTTTATATTAATTATGACTCTTATCATTCTGGAATCAGTTTGTTTCTTGTCATGTTTGTACTCCATTATGGTTTGGAGTTATCCCTCTTCATCCGTTTTGTTTTTTATATTAATTATGACTCTTATTATTCTGGGATCAGTTTGTTTCTTGTCATGTTTGTACTCCATTATGGTTTGGAGTTATCCCTCTTCATCCATTTTGTTTTTATATTAATTATGACTCTTATCATTTTGGAATCAGTTTGTTTCTTGTCATGTTTGTACTCCATTATGGTTTGAGTTATCCCTCTTCATCCGTTTTGTTTTTTATATTAATTATGACTCTTATTATTCTGGGATCAGTTTGTTTCTTGTCATGTTTGTACTCCATTATGGTTTGAGTTATCCCTCTTCATCCATTTTGTTTTTTTATTAATTATGACTCTTATCACTCTGGGATCAGTTTGTTTCTTGTCATGTTTGTACTCCATTATGGTTTGGAGTTATCCCTCTTCATCTATTTTGTTTTTTATTAATTATGACTCTTATCATTTTGGAATCAGTTTGTTTCTTGTCATGTTTGTACTCCATTATGGTTTGGAGTTATCCCTCTTCATCCATTTTGTTTTTTAATTAATTATGACTCTTATCATTCTGGGATCAGTTTGTTTCTTGTCTTGTTTGTACTCCATTATGGTTTGGAGTTACCCTCTTCATCCATTTTGTTTTTATATTAATTATGACTCTTATCATCAGTTTGTTTCTTGTCATGTTTGTTTGGTTGAGGATTAAGTGATACTTGTTGATTATCTCCACTCAATACATTGTTTTCTGAGGTCTTTTTTTTACTAGCTTCAGGCCACGTTGCCCCTCATTTCATGGCACTCCACTTCTTTAAAGACAAATAGTATACTTGTTCCAAAAGTGGTGTGGTACCCCACATGTGTGCTTCCATTCAGTTACAGAGTACACCTGTATGATTCTCTTTTTGTACAGTGGTCCTTTCACAAATTCAATGTGGAATTTAACTACTGTGTGAGAGAGGTATATATTGTACTTCTAGTTACCATTTTCTCACACTGAAAATAGGTGTCTCATAGATATCTCGCAACCTTTCTCCACACTTATGGTGTTTTCTTCTTTGTTGTGGGTGTAATCTTGAAACTAAGGTTCACATAAATTAGTACAGAGGGAGCCAGCTGCTCAAAGAGATTGTGCATGCTTAAAAAAACAACTACTACATAATTTAGAATATCCTTAATTCAAAATGTATTTATTCCGTTTCTTAACATATATATGAAAATACCAACATAACCTAAACGAATGTGAAATTCTTTGGTATTACAGAAAGAAGAAAAATTTTTCCTTCAGTATGTATAGAAGTCCCAACACTTATTTTTTTCTACACCATAACAATATAATTTGCGAGAAAAAATGGATTATCTCCAAGACATTAAATCTTTTTCATAATTTTGTTGATTCACAAATACCCCAGATGGTCTTTGTTTCTGGATCTGTCTGTGGGACCTAAACGATCTGCAGCTCGAGAGTCTCTTAAATTACCTGCTAGTGCTGTGTTAGTTAATATAGCTTTAAGGAAATGTTTAGTATTCTCTTCTGTTTCATTTTTTTTTAAATATAACTTCTTTAAAATGCTTGGACTAAAAACTGTTACTTTTATTTTAAACATAGTTTTAAAAATAAAAGAAAATATAGGTGAAGCTAGATATTTGTTTCTGAAAGTAATTTAACGATTTTAATTTCTAATTTTGAAAAAAGTCTGATTAACATTTACTAGAAGAACACCTGAATATTTTATGATTAAACTTGTAGGATTTTTTGTAATTTTCACTGTCGGTAACAGTTTTACTTATTTCTCTGATGTGTGATTCCAATCAATTATTGTGTGTATGTGGGTGTGTTCTTTACAACAAGTTATATTTTGTGCTGTAAATTGACTAGGTGGTAATATTGATTTTGCTTTTATTTGAATAGTTTTATTTCTGATAAATTCAGAATTATTTTCCAGGTACAGATATGGTGATGTTTGACTTTTTTTTTATCCATTTTTTGTGAGTAATGTTTCGGTATTTTTGGTTTGTTTTGTTTATCTTAGACTGGTTAAGTTGGAAGAGACAGTGCATTTACTCAGACTAGCAGAAAACAAGCTAGAAAAGAAACTTCAAGAAATTCAGGTAGAATATTTTTTAATCTTCTCAGAACAGGTTAAATATTAGACTTTTTTAATCAAGCTAATAGTTTTATTCTAAACATTTTTTTGTGTACAAGGGTAAAGTATATGAAAACAGTGTAACAGTGAAATGTAGACATTGTTTTTTTATTTTTAATTAACAAATACACTGACTGTACATAAAAATTATTGTGAATAAGACAGAGTAATATATATGTACTCTACAAGTGGGTTTTCTCATCATTACAGAAGACAGAGTAATGTTTTAAATATTCTAGTGTGTCATTATATTTCTTTCATGAAGTTGATTCTGATCTGCAGGTGGGACAGCTGTAAGTTTTGGACTTGCAATGTTAAAAAAAGTGGGGCTCAAATCTCCATGGTCAACACAGCAGATAGGCCAATGTGGTTTTGCTGTGAAAGAAACACACAAAGAGAATTCTGTAAGAACTATGAAAGTATATCTGGTATAAGTTCTAATTACGTTTGATAACTACTTTTTTTTCATTATCTCGTGGTAGAAAAAAGCTACCATAAAATATCAACAACAACTCCAACAAGTAATAGAGGAATCTTTTAAAGAGATGGTGAGTGTGAGTTCTTTACATAATTAAC